>NC_091789.1:63663284-63726055 GCF_029378745.1 Bos indicus
ACAGAGCAAATAAACTTGTGCACCACAACTCCTGAGCCCACACACCTAGAGCCTATGATCTGCAACAAGGGAGGAAAGTATAATGAAAAGCACATGCACCGCAATAAAGAGTGGCTCCTGCTTGCTGCAACTAGAGAAAGCCCACATGTAGCAAAGAAAACCCAGCACTACCAACATTTGAATTATAGGGGTCCCAGAAGAAGAGAAAAAGAAAGGGTATGAGAAAATTTTTGAAGAGATTATAGCGATCTTTCTCTTCCTTCAGACTTTGAACATATGATTCACGTGGGGTTTGATGCAGTCACTGGGGAACTAATTGTAAGTAAGCTTCTTGTTTTGTTTCATAACACATGAAACATTTTTTTTCCCTTGTGAAAATAGGTTTCAAAGAAGAATTGCCATGTCCCAAAATGTCAGACTTGATGTCTTTGGTGATTTCAAGGAAGATGGACTTTGCCTAGACTATCACAGAATAAACTAGAGAGTGGCAAGAGAATTGGCAAAATTATTTTGTTCATCGTGGCAAAAATGTCTAATTGTGGTTAGCCTTCAACTTAATTCAGTTCAGTTCAGTTGCTCAGTCGTGCCCGACTCTTTGCTACCCCATGGACTGCAGAACACCAGGCCTCCCTGTCCATCACCAACTCCTGGAGTTTACTCAAACTCATGTCCATTGAGTCCGTGATGCCATCTAACCATTTTATCCTTGGTCATCCCCTTCTCCTCCCACCTTCAATCTTTCCCAGCATCAGGGTCTTTTCTAATGAGTCAGCTCTTTGCATCAGGTGACCAAAGGATTGGAGTTTCAGCTTCAACATCAGTCCTTCCAATGAATATTCAGGACTGATTTCCTTTAGGGTGGACTGGTTGGATCTCCTTGCAGTCCAAGGGACTCTCAAGAGACTTCTCCAATACCACAGTTCAAAAACATCAATTCTTTGGCTTTCTTTATAGTCCAACTCTCACATCCATACATGACTACTAGAAAAACCATAGCCTTGACTAAACGGACCTTTGTTGGCAAAGTAATGTCTCTGCTTTTTAATATGCTGTCTAGGTTGGTCGTAACTTTCCTTCCAAAGAGTAAGCATCTTTTAATTTCATGGCAACAGTCACCATTTGCAGTGATTTTGGAGCCCCCCAAAATGAAGTCTGACACTGTTTCCACTGTTTCCCCATCTATTTGCCATGAAGTGATGGGACCAGATGCCATGATCTTAGTTTTCTGAATGTTGAGTTTTAAGCCAACTTTTTCACTCTCCTCTTACCATGGCACAGGGAACGTAGTCCAGATAGACTCAACTTGAGATTGTTCTTTATCACTTGACTATTTCCTTTTCCATGTTGGGGAAATTTTCAAAATGTTGGTGCATTTAATATTGTCCCAGAGATCTCTGAGACTATCCTCAGTTATTTTCATTCTTTTTACTTTATTCTGTTCTTCAGCAGTCATTTCCACCATTTTATCTTCCAGCTCACTGATCCATTCTTCTGCTTCAGATATTCTGCTATTGATTCCTTCTAAAGTATTTTTAATTTCAGTAATTGTGTTGTTCTCTGTATGTTTATTCTTTAATTCTTCTAGGTCTTTGTTAATTGATTCTTGCATTTTCTCCATCCTGTTTTCAAGGTTTTTTTTTTTTTTTTTTTATCATCTTTACTATCATTATTCTGAATTCTTTTTCAGGTAGTTTGCCTATTTCTTCTTCATTTATTTGGACTTTAGTGCTTTTAGTTTGTTCCTTCATTTGTGCAGTATTTCTCTGCCTTTTCATTACTTTTTAAAATCTTATTGTGATTGAGGTCTCCTTTTCCCAGGCTTCAGGGTTGAATTCTTTCTACCTTTTGGTTTCTGCCCTCCTAAGATTGGTCCCGTGGTATGTGTAAGCTTCATTTAGGATGATATTTGTGCTGAGTATTTTTTTTCTCTGATGGGCAGGGCTGAGTGAGGTGGTAATCCTGTCTGCTGATGATTTGGTTTGTATTTTTGTCTTCTTTGTTGTTTGGATGAGGTGTCCTGCGCAGAGTGCTACTGGTGGTTGGGGGATGCCAGGTCTTGTACTGAAGTGGTTTCATTTGTGGGAGTTCTCACTATTTGATACTCCCTAGGGTTAGGAGTTCTCTGGTAGTCTAGGGTCTTGGAGTCAGTGCTCCCACTCCAAAGGTCAGGGCTTGATCTCTGGCCAGAAATGGAGATTCAACAGGTAGTTTGTTATGGCATTAAAAGAGATTAAAACAAATACTCAAAAATGAGAAATGAAAGATGAACCCCAGACAAATGGCAGTTACAAAATCAGGCAAATAATAATTAAAATAATGGAATATATACATATACCCCCATAATCAAAATCAAAACAGTCCAACAAAAATAAAGCACAATAGATTGACCTGGTGAACAAAGGAAACCAAAAATGATATCCACCAGTTAAGAACAAAACTAACTAAAGCACAAACTGGAAAATAAAAGTAAAGCAAGGTGCCAACTGGGGAATACAGCAATGAAAACAAAACTAACGAATATGGTGAGAAAAAGAAAGGAAAGATAGAAAATAGAAATGCGGGGGTGATCCTAAGATGGCAGAGGAACAGGACGGGGAGACAACTTTCTCCTCCACAAATTCATCAAAAGAATATTTGAACGCTGAGTAAATTCCACAAAACAACTTCTGAATGCCATCAGAGGACATCAGGCACCCAGAAAAGCAGCCCATTGTCTTTGAAAGGAGGTAGGAAAAAATATAAAAGATAAAAAGAGAGACAAAGAGGTAGGGATGGAGGTCCGTCCTGCGAAGGGAGTCTTAAAAAAGAAAGAAGTTTCCAAACACCAGGAAACACTCTCACTGCCGAGTCTGTGGCGAGCCTTGGAACCACAGAGGGCAACATAACTGGGAAGAAAAATAAGTAAATAATTAAAACCCACAGATTACGTGCCCAACCGTAATTCCCCCAGTGGAGAAGCAGCGCAGACGCCTGCATCCGCCACTAGCAAGTGGGGGTTGGGCAGGGAGGCGTGGGCTGCATTGCTTAGAGTAAGGACCGGGCCTGAATGCCCCAAGGGCAATCTGAGGGAACCAACTTGGTATAGCAAACTGGACTGTGGGATAGCTACCATGCGAAAAGCCCTAATCTAACACACCGTCTGGAGAAGGCAATGGCACCCCACTCCAGTACTCTTGCCTGGAAAATCCCATGGACAGAAGAGCCTGGTAGGCTGCAGTCCATGGGGTAGCTGAGGGTCGGACACGACTGAACAACTTCACTTTCACTTTTCACTTTCATAATTAGAGAAGGAAATGGCAACCCACTCCAGTGTTCTTGCCTGGAGAATCCCAGGGATGGGGGAGCCTGGTGGGCTGCCGTCTATGGGGTCGCACAGAGCCGGACACGACTGAAGCAACTTAGCAGTAGCAGCAGCAAGACACCATCAGGCCCACTCACAGAACAAAGGACTGAGCAGAGCTAGCCCGGCCCTTCCCCCTGCCTGGTGAAAGGCAGGAGAAGGCAGCCAGAGCCAGAAGCAGGCAATAGCAGCCCCAGAGAGGCATTATCTACCAAACTGCAAGCAGGTTTCTTTGCTAACCAAGACGTCTTGAGATTTTGGACAGTTAACATCCACCTGAGAAGGTGCGCCAGTTGTACACCCAGAAAACCAAGTGACAGGGACAGGGGAGGCCATAAGTTGCAGCGACCATGCTCGCCAAACACCTGGTAACCTGAGCTGCTCAGACCTGGGAAGGACACAAAATGTAGGCCCAACCGAGTCTGCGCCTCTGAAGAATACCCGAGTACCTGAACCTAAGTGGCTTAGACCGGGGAAGTACATACAACCCAGGGCCGGCCTCAGACAGTTCCCTGCAGAGCAACCTAGAGCCTGAGCAGTGTAGACAGGGAAAGCACACACTCTGTGAGCAGAGGAACCCCAGTGTGCCCGAGACACTGGGAACATGTGCCAGAGTTATTCATTTGCAGCGTCCCTCCCTCCCCACAGCACGACTGAACAAGTGAGCCTGAAAAAGTGTCCACCACCGCCGCCTTGTGTCAGAATGGAAGTTAGACACTGAAGATACCAGCAAACAGAAGAAGCTAAAACAGAGGGAATCTCGTGGAATGACAGGTGCAATAGATTAAAACCCTGTAGATAGTACAGACTACATAGGAAGGGGCCTATAGCTCTTGAGAAATATAAGCTGGATCAAGGAACTATTTGAAAATGAACTGATCCCACACTGCCCACAACAAACCAGAGAAAGTTCTAGATATATTTTTACTATCATTGTTTAATTTTTTAATTTTTTTTATTTTTAAGTCCTATATTACTCCTTTAAGTTTCATTTTTATAACCTCCTACTACTTTGCAAAAAAAAGAGAGACCCTATTTTTTAAAGCAAATTTCATATATATATATATATATATATATATATATATATAAAATAATTCTTATGACTTTGTTTTCTTTTTCTTCCTTTAGTATTGTATTTTTGAAAATCCAACCTCTACTCTAGATTTTTAATCTTTGCTTTTTTGTATTTGTTATCAATTTTGTACCTTTAAGAACCCAATCTTCATTACCCATTTTTACTTGGGAGCGAGATCCCTGGCCTGATTGCTCTCTCCCCCTTTGGACTCTCCTTTTTCTCTACCAGGTCTCCTCTATCTCCTCCCTTCCCCTTCTCTTCTCTACCCAATTCTGTGAGTCTCTTTGCGTGTTCTGGAGTGTCCCTAAGTGTGGAGAACACTTAGGGAACTGATTACTGAATGGCTCTGTCTCTCTCCTTTTGATTCCCCCCTTTTATCCTCTTGGTCACCTCTGTCTCCTTCCTCCCTCTTCTCTTCTCTGTGTAACTCCGTGAAGATCTCTGAGGGATACAGACTGTGGAGAGCATATAGGGAAGTGATTACTGGCTAGCTTCCTCTCTCCTCTTTTGATCCCACCTCATATCATCCGGATCACCTCTATCTCCCTCCTACCTCTTCTCTTCTCCATGTAACTCTGTGTACGTCTCCAGGTGTCCCTCACTGTGGACAAAATTTTCATCATTAACCTAGATGTTTTATCAATGGTGCTGTATAGATGGAGAAGTCTGGAGGCTACTGTAAAAATAAGACTGAAAACCAGAAGCAGGAGGCTTAAGTAAAAATCCTGAGAACCCCAGAGAACTCCTGACTCCAGGGAACATTAATCGACAGGAGCTCATCAAACACCTCCATACCTACACTGAAACCAAGGACCATCCAAGGGCCAACAAGTTCCAGAGAAAGACATACCATGCAAATTCTCCAGCAACACAGGAACATAGCCCTGATCTTCAATATACACGCTGCCCAAAGTCACTCCAAACCCATTGACATCTCATAACTCATTACTGGACACTTAATTGCACTCCAGAGAGAGGAAATCCAGCTCCACCCACCAGAACACCGACACAAGCTTCCCTAACCAGGAAACCTTGACAAGCCACCCATACAACCCCACCCACAGTGAGGAAACTCCACAATAAAGAGAACACCACAAACTGCCAGAATACAGAAAGGCCACCCCAAACACAGCAATATAAACAAGATGAAGACACAGAGGAATACCCAACAGGTAAAGGAACAGGATAAATGCCCACCAAACCAAACAAAAGAGGAAGAGATGGAGAATCTACCTGATAAACAATTCTGAATAATGATAGTGAAAATGATCCAAAATCTTGAAAACAAAATGGAATCACAGATAAACAGCCTGGAGACAAGAAATGAGAAGATGCAAGAAAGGTTTAACAAGGAACTAGAAGAAATAAAAAATAGTCAATATATAATGAATAATGCAATAAATGATATTAAAAACACTCTAGAGGGAACCAACAGTAGAATAACAGAGGCAGAAGATAGGATTAGTGAGGTAGAAGACAGAAGATAGAAATAAATGAATCAGAGAGGAAAAAAGAAAAATGAATTAAAAGAAATGAGGACAATCTCAGAGGCCTCTGGGACAATGTTAAACGCCCCAACATTCGAATCATAGGAGTCCCAGAAGAAGAAGACAAAAAGAAAGACCATGAGAAAATACTTGAAGAGATAATAGCTGAAACTTCCCTAAAATGGGGAAGGAAATAATCACCCAAGTCTAAGAAACCCAGAGAGTCCCAAACAGGATAAGCCCAAGGCGAAACACCCCAAGACATATATTAATCAAATTAACAAAGATCAAACACAAAGAACAAATATTAAAAACAGCAAGGGAAAAACAACAAATAACACACAAGGGGATTCCCATATGATAACAGGTGATCTTTCCATAGAAACTCTTCAGGGTAGGAGGGAACGGCAGGACATAGTTAAAGTGATGACAGAAAATAACCCACAGCCCAGATTACTGTTCCCAGCAAGGATCTCATTCAAATATGAAGGAGAAATCAAAATCTTTACAGACAAGAAAAAGCTGAGAGAATTCAGCACCACCAAACCAGCTCTCAAACAAATGCTAAAGGATCTTCTCTAGACAGGAAACACAACAAGGGTGTATAAACTCAAACCCAAAACAATAAAGTAAATGGCAACGGGATCATTAGTTCAGTTCAGTCACTTAGTTGTGTCCGACTCTTTGTGAGCCCATGAATCGCAGCACACCAGGCCTCTGTGTCCATCACCAACTCCCGGAGTCCACTGAGACTCACATCCACCGAGTCAGTGATGCCATCCAGCCATCTCATCCTCTGTCGTCCCCTTCTCCTCCTGCCCCCTATCCCTCTCAGCATCAGAGTCTTTTCCAATGAGTCAACTCTTAGCATGAGGTGGCCAAAGTACTGGAGTTTCAGCTTTAACACCATTCCTTCCAAAGAAACCCCAGGGCTGATCTCCTTCAGAATGGACTGGTTGGATCTCCTTGCAGTCCAAGGGACTCTCAAGTGTCTTCTCCAACACTACAGTTCAAAAGCATCAATTCTTCAGTGCTCAGCTTTCTTCACAGTCCAACTCTCATATCCATACATGACCACTGGAAAAACCATAGCCTTGACTAGATGGACCTTTCTTGGCAAAGTAATGTCTCTGCTTTTGAATATACTATCTAGGTTGGACATAACTCTCCTTCCAAGGAGTAAGCGTCTTTTAATTTGATGGCTGCAGTCATCATCTATGTGATTTTGGAGCCCCCCAAAATAAAGTCTGACACTGTTTCCCCAACAATTTCCCATGAAGTGATGGGACCAGATGCCATGATCTACATTTTCTGAATGTTGAGCTTTAAGCCAACTTTTTCACTCTCCACTTTCACTTTCATCAAGAGGCTTTTTAGTTCCTCTTCACTTTCTGCCATAAGGGTGCTGTCATCTGCATATCTGAGGTTATTGATATTTCTCCCAGCAATCTTGATTCCAGCCTGTGTTTGTTCTAGTCCAGCGTTTCTCCTGATGTACTCTGTATATAAGTTAAATAAGCAGGATAACAATATACAGACTTGATGTACTCCTTTTCCTATTTGGAAGCAGTCTGTTGTTCCATGTCCAGTTCTAACTGTTGCTTCCTGACCTGCATACAAATTTCTCAAGAGGCAGGTCAGGTGGTCTGGTATTCCCATCTCTTTCAGAATTTCCCGCAGATTATTGTGATCCACACAGTCAAAGGCTTTGGCATAGTCAATAAAGAAGAAATAGATCATATTTATCAATAATTACCTTAAACGTAAATGGATTGAATGCCCCAACCAAAATACAAAGACGGGCTGAATGGATACAAAAACAAGACGCTTATATATGTTGTCTACAAGAGACCCGCCTCAAAACAAGGGACACACACACACTGAAAGTGAAGGACTGGAAAAAGATATTCCATGCAAATAGAGACCAAAAGAAAGCAGGAGTATCAATACTCATATAAGATAAAATAGACTTTAAAACAAAGGCTGTGAAAAGAGACAAAGAAGGACACTACATCATGATCAAAGGATCAATTCAAGAAGATATAACAATTATAAATATATATGCACCCAACATAGGAGCACCTCAATATGTAAGACAAATGCTAACAAGTATGAAAGGGGAAATTAACAATAACACAAAAATAGTGGGAGACTTTAATACTCCACTCACACCTATGGATAGATCAACTAAACAGAAAATTAACAAGGAAACACAAACTTTAAATGATACAATAGACCTGTTAGACCTAATTGATATCTATAGGACATTTCACCCTAAAACAATGAATTTCACCTTTTTCTCAAGTGCACACGGAACCTTCTCCAGTATAGATCACATCCTGGGCCATAAATCTAGCCTTGGTAAATTAAAAAAAATTGAAATCATTCCAAGCACCTTTTCTGACCACAATGCAGTAAGATTAGATCTCAATTACAGGAGAAAAACTATTAAAAATTCCAACATATGGAGGCTGAGCAACACGCTGCTGAATAACCAACAAATCACAGAAGAAATCAAAAAAGAAATCAAAATATGCATAGAAATGAATGAAAAGGAAAACACAACAACCCAAAACCTGTGGGACACTGGAAAAGCAGTGCTAAGGGGAAGGTTCATAGCAATACAGGCGTACCTCAAGAAACAAGAAAAAAGTCGAATAAATAACCTAACTCTACATCTAAAGCTACTAGAAAAGGAAGAAATGAAGAACCCCAGGGTTAGTAGAAGGAAAGAAATCTTAAAATTTTGGGCAGAAAAAAATGCAAAAGAAACAAAAGAGACTATAGCAAAAATCAACAAAGCCAAAAGCTGGTTCTTTGAGAGGATAAAAAAAATGGACAAACCATTAGCTAGACTCATCAAGAAACAAAGGGAGAATAACCAAATCAATAAAATTAGAAATGAAAATGGAGAGATCACAACAGACAACACAGAAATACAAAGGATCATAAGAGACTACTATCAGCAATTATATGCCAATAAAATGGACAACGTGGAAGAAATGGACAAATTCTTGGAAAAGTACAACTTTCCAAAACTGGACCAGGAAGAAATAGAAAATCTTAACAGACCCATCACAAGTGTGAAAACTGAAAGTGTAATCAGGGATCTTCCAGCAAACAAAAGCCCAGGTCCAGATGGCTTCACAGCTGACTGCTACCAAATATTGAGAGAAGAGCTACCACCTATCCTACTCAAACTCTTCCAGAAAATTGCAGAGGAAGGTAAACTTCCAAACTCATTCTATGAGGCCACCATCACCCTAATACCAAAACCTGACAAAGATGCCACAAAAAAGAAAACTACAGGCCAATATCACTGATCAACATAGATGCAAAAATCCTTAACAAAATTCTATCAATCAGAACCCAATAGCATATTAAAAAGATCATCCATCATGACCAAGTGGGCTTTATCCCAGGGATGCAAGGATCCTTCAATATCCACAAATCAATCAATGTAATACACCATATTAACAAATTGAAAAATAAAAGCCATATGATTATCTCAATAGATACAGAGAAAGCCTTTGACAAAATTCAACATATATTTATGATAAAAACTCTCCAGAATGCAGGAATAGAAGGAACATACCTCAACGTAATAAAAGCTGTATATGACAAACTCACAGCAAACACTATCCTCAATGGTGAAAAATTGAAAGCATTTCCCCTAAAGTTAGGAACAAGACAAGGGTTCCCCCTCTCACCACTACTATTCAACATAGTTTTGGAAGTTTTGGCCATAGCAATCAGAGCAGAAAAAGAAATCAAAGGAATCCAAATTGGAAAAGAAGAAGTAAAACTCCCACTGTTTGCAGATGACATGACCCTCTACATAGAAAACCCTAAAGACTCCACCAGGAAGTTACTAGAGCTAATCAATGAATATAGTAAAGTTGCAGGATATAAAATCAATACACAGAAATCCCTTGTGGAAATTCTTATATACTAATAATGAGAGAATAGACAGAGAAATTAAGGAAACAATTCCATTCACTATTGCAACAAAAAGAATAAAATACTTAAGAATATATCTACCTAAAGAAACAAAAGACCTATATATAGAAAACTATAAAATACTGGTGAAAGAAATCAAAGAGGACACTAATAGATGGAGAAATATACAGTGTTCATTTATCAGAAGAATCAATATAGTGAAAATGAGTATACTACCCAAAGCAATCTATAGATTCAATGCAATCCCTATCAAGATACCAACGGTATTTTTCACAGAGCTAGAACAAATAATTCCACAATTTGTATGGAAATACAATAAACCTCGAATAGCCAAAGCAATCTTGAGAAAGAAGAATGGAACTGGAGGAATCAACCTGCCTGACTTCAGGCTCTCCTACAAAGCCACAGTCATCAAGACAGTATGGTACTGGCACAAAGACAGAAATATAGATCAATGGAACAAAATAGAAAGCCCAGAGATAAACCCATGCACCTATCGACACCTTATCTTTGACAAAGGGGGCAAGAATATACAATGGAGAAAAGCCAATCTCTTTAACAAGTGGTGCTGGGAAAACTGGTCAACCCCTTGTAAAAGAATGAAACTAGAACAGTTTCTAACACCATACACAAAAATAAATTCAAAATGGATTAAAGATCTAAATGTAAGACCGAAAACTATAAAACTCCTAGAGGAAAACATAGGCAAATCACTCTCCGACATACATCACAGCAGGATCCTCTATGACCCACCTCCCAGAATATTGGAAATAAAAGCAAAAATAAACAAAGGGGACCTAATTAAACTTAAAAGCTTATGCACAACAAAGGAAACTATAAGCAAGGTGAAAAGACAGCCTTCAGAATGGGAGAAAATACTAGCAAATGAAGCAACTGACAAAGGGCTAATCTCAAAAATATACAAGCAACTCCTGCAGCTCAATTCCAGAAAAATAAATGACCCAATCAAAAAATGGGCCAGAGAACTAAACAGACATTTCTCCAAAGAAGACATACAGATGGCTAACAAACATGAAAAGATGCTCAACATCACTCATTATCAGGAAATGTAAATCAAAACCACTATGAGGTACCATTTCACGCCAGTCAGAATGGCTGCTATCCAAAAGTCTACAAGCAATAAATGCTGGAGAGGATGTGGAGAAAAGGGAACCCTCTTACACTGTTGGTGGGAATGCAAACTAGGACAGCCACTACGGAGAACAGTGTGGAGAGTCCTTAAAAAACTGGAAATAGAACTGCCATACGACCCAGCAATTCCACTGCTGGGCATACACACCGAGGAAACCAGAATTGAAAGAGACACATATACCCCAATGTTCATTGCAGCACTGTTTATAATAGCCAGGACATGGAAGCAACCTAGATGTCCATCAGCAGACAAATGGATAAGAAAGCAGTGGTACATATACACAGTGGAGTATTACTCAGCCACTAAAAAGAATACATTTGAATCAGTTCTAATGAGGTGGATGAAACTGGAGCCTATTATACAGAGTGAAGTAAGCCAGAAAGAAAAACACCAATACAGTATACTAAGGCATATATATGGAATTTAGAAAGATGGTAATGATAACCCTGTATGTGAGACAGCAAAAGAGACACAGATGTATAGAACAGTCTTCTGGACTCTGGGAGGGGGCAAGGGTGGGATGATTTGGGAGAATAGCATTGAAATGTGTATAATATCATATGTGAAACGAATCACCAGTCCAGGTTCAAAGCATGATACAGAATGCTCGGGGCTGATGCACTGGGATGACCCAAAGGGATGGTATGGGGAGGGAGGTGGTGAGGGAGGTGGCAGGGTGGTTCAGGATGGGGAACACGTGTATACCCTTGGTGGATTCATGTTGATGTATGGCAAAACTAATACAATATTGTAAAGTAATTAACCTCCAATTAAAATAAATAAATTTATATAAAAAAAAAAAGAATTGTCAAAGTCAAGAAAAAACAATAAAGGAGTGAAACACTGTCTCAGACCAGAGGATACTGAGGAGATGTGAAAACTAATCCAATATGGTACCCAGGATACATCTCAAAGAGAAAAGAGTGTATTAGTGCGAAAAAACAAACTGTATGGAATCCAAATAAAACTTAAATTTTAGTTATAAAAAAAAGAAATAGAAATGCAAATTTGAATAACAGTAGATAAAGAAGATACATATATGTTAAAGATTAACTGCAAGGGGAAAAGAACAGTAGGAAAAGCAAAGGAATACATGTAGAAAACATAATAATAGGTTTTTAGAAATTAAAAAAAGAAGGAAGAAAAGGAAAGGAAAACTCCACAGAACTGCAAAAGGCCAATGTAGATGCAGAGGTTTATAACAGCAATAAAAAGTGTGATTGAAAAAAAAAAAAACACTCAAAAGCTTAATTATATTTCATAGTGCTAATAAAACTGACAACTACAACAGATTGGGGGAAAATGGTAAACAGAAATGGAAAAAAAGAAAAGAAAAAGAAAAGGAAAAATTCAAAAGAAACTATAGAACAAGTCAAAATATAAGAATAATAAATGTTTTTCTTGCGTCACTGCTGTCAGTGTCCTTTCCCTCGCTGGGAAACACAGTCCACCTCACCTCCGTAGGTTGCCCTTCAACACTGTGTTGATTTCTGGGCCTGCTATGTGGGCAGCTTAGATTCTAATCAGGTCCTACTCCTGTGTCTGCTTGCTTCCAATGTCCACAGCTATCAGAACTAGCACGTTTTCTTATGTAGGAGCTCTCAGTGTCCTTTTATATATTCCATAGACAGAGAATCTGCCTAGTTGATTGTGTGGATTTAATCTGCAGCTTGTACAGCTGGTGGGATGGTTTTGGGTCTTCCTTAGCCACACTGCCCCTGGGTTTCAATTGTGGTTTTATTTCCACCTCTGCAGGTGGGTCGTCCACTGCACTTTACTCCTGAGGCTGCACTGGAGGACTTGGGTCTGCCCCAGTGAGGGCCAGGTATGGAGGTGGTGCAGCTGTTTGGGTCACAGGGGTTCTGGCAGCACCAGATACTCAGGGGAGTTGGCAGCTAGGGCAGCAGGAGGTATAGTACTCTAGAAGACTATGGGGAACCAGTATTGGCCAATACACTCCAGTATTCTTGCCTGGAGAACCCCACTGACAGAGAAACCTGGCAGGCCACAGCCCACGGGGTCTCAAAGAGGTGGACACAACCAAAGTGACACCGTGTGCATAGATGCAGAGCCTGTGGAAGCTCTGCCCCAGTGAGGGTTGAGCATGAAGGTGATGCAGCTGCTTGGGTCACGGGGACCCTGATGACACCAAATGTGCAGGGACACAGACTGCCTCAGCCACGGGAGTTATGGCCCTATCAGAGTTTGTTTTTGTTTGTTTGTTGAGCCTCTGGTAGCTAGCAATCAGAAGGCCTCTTTGGCTAGTCTTTCTCCGTAGCTCTGCGGGTTCAGGCATTTAGACAGTTCCCTTGCCTGGGGTCCTTCTCTGTTGTTCCGTGTCAGGCACATAGAGGACCCCCTCCCGCCCCCACTGGGGTCCTACTCTGTGGATCAGTGTGTCAGGCACTTAAAGGGGAACCCTGAGTGGGGTACTACTCTGTACTTCGGTGGGTGATAGGCCAGCCTTGCTATTGTTCAGCTGAACAAGAGGAACTCTCATTCATTGTTAATGGGGATGCAAAATGGTACAGTCATTTTGGAAGCAATGTCTTACTTAGCTAAACACTGTCATACCCTATGACCTAGCAATTTTGCTCCTAGATAGTTCACCAAACGATTTGAAAGCTAATGCCCACACAAAAACATGCACATGAGTTCTCCAGGCCAGAATACTGGAGTGGGTAGCCTTTCCCTTCTCCAGGGGATCTTCCCAAGCCAGGGATCGAATGCAGGTCTCTCAGTCTGGAAAACACTGCATGATACCAATTATACCACATTCTGGAAAAGGTAAAACTGTAGCGCGAATAAAAAATATCAGAGGCATTTTTCCTTTTGCTGCAAAATACTTTTATTAGTTTGGATACAGTTTGTCAACACTCAACTATTCTTCTTCTTTGATGCGAAAATCCACTTCATCAGGGGCTCGGGTGTCCCATACCTCATATATCGTAATGTTATTCCATCTGTCAGCAAGAACCTGGATATTGGGACATTGGCGTTGATCACCGGTTGCAGCAGTGAGTTTCAGACTCCGCACCCTGGACACAAGGTTCACCAGTGTCGTCTCGACCTGGGTTAAGGCACCGCACATAGAGTCTTTGTAGGGGGAAGCCCTTATCTTCTTTCTTCCTGGAGAGCCAGATGAACAGCCCTGACGGCCAGGAGGAGTGCCTGCATTACTTTCGTCATCGCCTCCAGGAAACTTCAGGATCACCAAAAACATGAGGAAGATTAACAGCCAGTGCCACTTGCTCCCAAACCAGCCTGGGACATGCTCTGGTTGATTCTGCCGAACGCGGAAGTGCCTTCCACTGGGCACCATCCTCGGCAGTTCTTCGGCTTCATCTCTCAGAACATAAAACACATAGGCAAAGACAAACGAGATAAGCGTAGGCCAAAAAAATAACCATATTACAGAGCGCATCGTGAGCTGAGACCAAGTGGCTCCTGGTGCGCTGGTCTGCGCTGGCACCTGGAGACTGAGCACCAGGCAGGGCTGGGCCCTTGGTGACGTCACAGAGGGCCCCACCCCCACCAGAACCCATGTGGCCAGGGTATGACTTCAGGGCAGAGGGTAAGGAGGCCTGCAGGGGTCAACCGGGAGTAGGGCTTAAAGGGACATGGGGCCATTTCCAGTGGGCAATTGAAAAAGAGGCGAGTGACAGAGTGCCATCCCCATGCCAGTGTATTCTTTCTGAACCTGGTGTTCTACTGGGAGGGTGGGTCCATTTTCTTTTTCCATTTCTTGAACCCAGACACTGTGGTGAGCAGAGCAGAACCAGGGGCATGTGCCCCTGTGGAGCAGAAAGCCAAGTGGGAAAGAAAGATATTAAATCAGAGGCCACAAACTAGGAGCCACTGATGTTTTGTGCGGCCTACCTCTGTCCTAAAAATGATTGTGCTCAGTGCTAAGTCCTGTCTGACTCTTTGCCACCCCATGGACTGTAGCCTGCCAGGTTCCTCTGGAGAAGGAAAGTCAGGGGCATCACCAGTGATGCAGTAGGGGTGGGCAATGAGGTAGGTACTCTCTTAGATCCTTCCCAGATCAAAGGTTCTATGATCCTGCATGGCAATTTCCCAGAGGGCAGGGATGCACCTCCTGGGCAACAAGCAGTGGAACTGGCACATCTCTGGGGAGTTGCTGAGTTGGCAAAACTACACTGTCTCTGATGCACGTGTGGATGAGCAAGTACTGGCTGCACTCCTCCTCCCCGTCTGTGCATGTCTAACCGCCACATGTGTTTGAAGGTGACCTTGCTCTGCAGGTGTGGCTTGAGAGCTGTGTTCCTTCCTTCTCTAGGAAGACGACCCTTCTTTGTGCTGTGCGAGTTGACAGTCCGAATGCATGTGTATGGCTGCAGCACTTGGCACTTTGCCTTTCTGTCTGGGCTGGTTGTTTTCAGACTTGAGTGTGTATCAGGGTCACCTAGAGGGCTTGCAAAGTCCCATATTGCTGGATCTCAGTCCCCAGTCAGTCCCGGGTGGGACTTGAAGACTGCCACTTCTGCAGGTCTCTGGGCAACACTGAGAACCACCATCCAGACAATGGCTTCACTCACAAAGACGTAGCTTCCCTGTGACTGCTGTGCACTGGACCTGAGGGGCCAGTGGAGTGGAGTGGCAGCAAGAGCACTGAACTGGAGCCTGAAGACCAGGGTTCTACACTGCACCCACCCTCTTGAGAGCTGTGTGACCTTAGGCAAGCCTCAGCACCTCTCTGTGCCTGTAGCTGCCTTGCAGGTACAAGGATGCGATGAAGTTGGTGACTGCTACTCTGGGTGTTTCTGCAATTCAGAGTTGGTCTGTCACTCTTGTCCTGAGCCTAGTCTTCCCAATTGGGAAGCCAGATACCCCCACAGCACCCCACCCCCAAGCATCCAAGTGCCCACTTCTGTCCACAATCACTCCCAGCTGGAGTGGTCCACTTGCTTGGGGGTCTCCTCCTACAGCCAGCCGTGTATGGAGCCTAAAGGGTGAAACTGGTGTCTCCCTCTTGGAGATCCACGTCTACCACTTGGGGGTATGTGTGTCTTGAGTGTGCTATTTCAAACGCCTTTTAGCACAGAGATAAGTATACAGAATCCTAGAGCTAGTCTCCTGCCGGTGAACTCTGATGCTAACGACTTACTGTGTTAACATGGGCAAATTAGTTAACATCTCTGAGCCTCACATACCTGACTTTAAAATGGAAAAACAGTACTACTTCATGGGATTGCTGTGAGGACTAAATGAGATCATGTATGCCAGGCCTTTTCTCCTGGCACATAGTAAGTGCTTAACATGGTAGCTTTTGTTTCTCTAAATGAAGCTATTGGCCCTCTTTATAACACCAGACATTAAAATTACATTAAACAATGGAAACAATGACAGACTTTATTTTCTTGGGCTCCAAAATCACAGCAGATGTGACTGGAGATCAGCTCAGTCGCTCAGTCATGTCCGACTCTTTGCGACCCCATGAATCGCAGCACGCCAGGCCTCCCTGTCCATCACCAACTCCCGGAGTTGACTGAGACTCACGTCCATTGAGTCAGTGATGCCATCCAGCCATCTCATCCTCTGTCGTCCCTTTCTCCTCCTGCCCCCAATCCCTCCCAGCATCAGTCTTTTCCAATGAGTCAACTCTTCACATGAGGTGGCCAAAGTACTGGAGTTTCAGCTTTAGCATCATTTCTTCGAAAGAAATCCCAGGGCTGATCTCCTTCAGAATGGACTGGTTGGATCTCCTTGCAGTCCAAGGGACTCTCAAGAGTCTTCTCCAACACCACAGTTCAAAAGCATCAATTCTTTGGCACTCAGCCTTCTTCACAGTCCAACTCTCACATCCATACATGACCACAGGAAAAACCATAGCCTTGACTAAACAAACCTTTGTTGGCAAAGTAATGTCTCTACTTTTGAATATGCTATCTAGGTTGGTCATAACTTTCCTTCCAAGGAGTAAGCATCTTTTAAATTCATGGCTTCAATGACCATCTGTAGTGATTTTGGAGCCCAGAAAAGTAAAGTCTGACACTGTTTCTACTGTTTCCCCATCTATTTCCCATGAAGTGGTGGGACCGGATGCCAAGATCTTCATTTTCTGAATGTTGAGCTTTAAGCCAACTTTTTCATTCTCCACTTTCACTTTCATCAAGAGGCTTTTTAGTTCCTCTTCACTTTCTGCCTTAAGGGTGGTGTCATCTGCATATCTGAGGTTATTGATATTTCTCCCAGCAATCTTGATTCCAGCTTGTGTTTGTTTTTTCCAGTCCAGCGTTTCTCATGATGTACTCTGCATAGAAGTTAAATAAACAGGGTGACAATATACAGTGTTGACGAACTCCTTTTCCTATTTGGAACCAGTCTGTTGTTCCATGTCCGGTTCTAACTGTTGCTTCCTGACCTGCATACAAATTTCTCAAGAGGCAGATCAGGTGGTCTGGTATTCCCATCTCTTTCAGAATTTCCCACAGATTATTGTGATCCACACAGTCAAAGGCTTTGGCATAGTCAATAAAGCAGAAATAGATGTTTTTCTGGAACTCTCTTGCTTTTTCTATGATCCAGCAGATGTTGGCAATTTGATCTCTGGTTCCTCTGCCTTTTGAAAAACCAGCTTGAACATCAGGAAGTTCACGGTTCACATATTGCTGAAGCCTGGCTTGGAGAGTTTTGAACATTACTTTACTAGCGTGTGAGATGAGTGCAATTGTGTGGTAGTTTGAGCATTCTTTGGCATTGCCTTTCTTTGGGATTGCAATAAAAATTGACTTTTTCCAGTTCTGTGGCCACTGCTGAGTTTTCCAAATTTGCTGGCATATTGAGTGCAACACTTACACAGCATCATCTTTCAGGATTTGGAATAGCTCAACTGGAATTCCATCACCTACAGTAGCTTTGTTTGTAGTGATGCTTTCTAAGGCCCACTTGACTACACATTCCAGGATATCTGGCTCTAGTGATCACACCATAGTGATTATCTTGGTCGTGAATGCTGGGGACCAGCCCCAGCTGATCCAGGGTATTCGAAGGAGAGACGGCCTATGCGACTATTTATATGCTAATTAGAGATGTAAAGAATAATAGAATGAGGATAGCTCAGTAGGAAAATTCAGTGGAGAAAAGAGGCTGAGTAGCTTGGTTTACGCGGGAGACCAATAAAACTTCAAGACAAGAAGTTTGCACCACTTACGTAGGCCGCAGGCACCCTCTCGAATAGCGGAAGGTGCCTCACCCTAGACACCTTCTCGAGTGGGTCTTAGAAGCCCAGGCATAATTAGTAAGCGTGGTGGGTTCCGTGCTCCAGATGGAGACTCAGCTGGAAGTTAAAGGGAAGAATGACATGGGGAGACCAAGCATTGGTGAACAAGGCCCGTAGCTTTATTTTTAACAGGGGCTTTTATACCCTAAGTTACACACAGAGGATAATAGGGGATGCAAAGTCAGCAGTCTTTGATTCTTATCAAAAACCAAGGTTTCTTTCCTGCAAATTTATCGTATACAAATGGTTTAGGTGATTTACATCATCTTCTGGCCAGAAGGCCTACTAACATTTTATGACTCTTGACAAGGACTTATCAACAAAGACTTATTTTCTCTAAGAGTAATTATTTTAAGGTTTGGCACCATCTTCCAAAGATAAAATTGCATTCCTATAGGGCGGATGTGTAATGGGCTTACAACAAAGAAAAGAATTTATTACCTTAAGGGTCTAAAGTTACTAACACCAAGGCCACTACTTATTTTTTCTATATACCAACTATTAATTAATACACATTCAAGGATACAATTTAGGGGATGTGAAAACTTGGCAACAAGCATTGACTCATCAATGAAATCCTTTACTAGTTTATTCTGACAGTTTTTAACTCTCTGAGAGGCTCTAAGCTATTTGAATATCTTAAGCTTCCCGTGCCTCTGGAGGCTAGGAGACGGTAAACAATCGTATGCATAGCTGCAGGAGTCCGGGTAAACTTGTCAGGCGAGTTAGAGAGCCATCTGAGGGGTTTGGATTTAAACACTCCAAATTGCCCAGGAACTTTATTAATTGGAGCTGTAAGTTAACTCTTTGACAGAGAGAGAGTGAGATGGTGGTAGGGGACAGCCCCCAGTAAAGTCAGAGGTGAGAGCACAAAGCAATAAAGTAGGCAGACTCTGGTTTTTTGGGGGAAAATGCTCGAGAATATCCGGGCGGACTCCTGAGGCTCGATCCCACCTTTGTGTATGCCGAGCCTCCTTCCTCATGACCTTTGTCACGAGTGGAATGCATCACCGGCTCCCGGCACGTGAAGATCTTTTTTGTACAGTTCTTCTGTGTATTCTTGCCATCTCTTCTTAATATCTTCTGCTTCTGTTAGGTCCATACCATTTCTGTCCTTTATCGAGCTCATCTTTGCATGAAATGTTCCTTTGGTATCTCTGATTTTCTTGAAGAGATCCCTAGTCTTTCCCATTCTGTTGTTTTCCTCTATTTCTTTGCATTGATTCCTGAAGAAGGCTTTCTTATCTCTTCTTGCTATTCTTTGGAACTCTGCCTTCAGATGCTTATATCTTTCCTTTTCTCCTTTGCTTTTCACTTCTCTTCTTTTCACAGCTATTTGTAATGGCTCTCTCTCCCCAGAGAGCCATTTTGCTTTTTTGCATTTCTTTTCTATGGGAATGGTCTTGATCCCTGTTTCCTGTACAATGTCACGAACCTCATTCCATAGTTCATCAGGCACTCTATCTATGAGATCTAGGCCCTTAAATCTATTTCTCACTTCCACTGTATAATCATAAGGGATTTGATTTAGTTCATACCTGAATGGTCTAGTGGTTTTCCCTATTTTCTTCAATTTAAGTCTGAATTTGGCAATAAGGAGTTCATGGTCTGAGCCACAGTCAGTTCCTGGTCTTGTTTTTGCTGACTGTATAGAGCTTCTCCATCTTTGGCTGCAAAGAATACAATCAGTCTGATTTCGGTGTTGACCATCTGGTGATGTCCATGTATAGAGTCTTCTCTTGTGTTGTTGGAAGAGGGTATTGGTTATGACCAGTGCAGTTTCTTGGCAAAACTCTATTAGCCTTTGCCCTGCTTCATTCCGTATTCCAAGGCCAAATTTGCCTGTTACACCAGGTGTTTCTTAACTTCCTACTTTTGCATTCCAGTCCCCTATAATGTAAAGGACATCTTTCTTGGGTTTTAGTTCTAAAAGGTCTTGTAGGTCTTCATAGAACCGTTCAACTTCAGCTTCTTCAGCATTACTGGTTGGGTCATAGACTTGGATTACTGTAATATTGAATGATTTGCCTTGGAAACGAACAGAGATCATTCTGTCGTTTTTGAGATTGCATCCAAGTACTGCATTTCGGACTCTTTTGTTGACCATGATGGCCACTCCATTTCTTCTGAGGGATTCCTGCCCGCAGTAGATATAATGTTCATCTGAGTTCAATTCACCCATTCCAGTCCATTTCAGTTCGCTGATTCCTAGAACGTCGACATTCACTCTTGCCATCTCTTGTTTGACCACTTCCAATTTGCCCTGATTCATGGACCTGACATTCCAGGTTCCTATGCAATATTGCTCTTTACAGCATCGGCCCTTGCTTCTATCACCAGTCACATCCACAGCTGGGTATTATTTTTGCTTTGGCTCCATCCCTTCATTCTTTCTGGAGTTCTTTCTCCACTGATCTCCAGTAGCATATTGGGCACCTACTGACCTGGGGAGTTTCTCTTTCAGTATCCTATCATTTTGCCTTTTCATACTGTTCATGGGGTTCTCAAGGCAAGAATACTGAAGTGGTTTGCCATTCCCTTCTCCAGTGGACCACATTCTGTCAAATCTCTCCACCATAGCCCGCCCGTCTTGGGTTGCCCCACGGGCATGGCTTAGTTTCATTGAGTTAGACAAGGCTGTGGTCCTAGTGTGATTAGATTGACTAGTTTTCTGTGAGTATGGTTTCAGTGTGTTTGCCCTCTGATGCCTTCTTGCAACACCTACCGTCTTACTTGGGTTTCTCTTACCTTGGGCGTGGGGTATGTCTTCACAGCTGCTCTAGCAAAGCGCAGCCATTGCTGCTTACCTTGGACGAGGATGTGACTGCAGCCTTGAAATTAAAAGATGCTTGCTTCTTGGAAGAAAAGCTATGACCAACCTAGACAGCATATTAAAAAGCAGAGACATTAGTATGCCAACAAAGGTCCGTCTAGTCAAAGCTATGGTTTTTTCAGTAGTCATGTATGGATGTGAGAGTTGGACTATAAAGAAAGCTGAGCACCAAAGAATTGATGCTTTTAGACTGTGATGTTGGAGAAGACTCTTGAGAGTCCCTTGGACTGCAAGGAGATCCAACCAGTCAATCCTAAAGGAAATCAGTCCTGAATATTCATTGGAAGGACTGATGTTGAAGCCGAAACTCCAATACTTTGGCCACCTAATGCAAGAAACTGACTCATTAGAAAAGACCCTGATGCTGGGAAAGATTGAAGGTGGGAGGAGAAGGGGACGACAGAGGATGAGATGGTTGCATGGCATCACCAACTCGATGCACATGAGTTTGAGCAGGCTCTGGGATTTGGTGATGGACAGGGAAGCCTGATGTGCTGCAGTCCATGGGGTCACAAAGAATCAGACATGACTGAGAGACTGAACTGAACTGATTGCATTAGACATGCAGGGAAGCTGAAAACACTATGGCTACAGGTGTCCGACTTTCTTAATACCTCCTATGGTATGTAATAAAAATGATAATACATATAGTAACACTAGGGCTTCCCAGGTGGCCCTAGTGGTAAAGAATCCACCTGCCAATGCAGGACACATAAGAGACTGGGACTTGACCCCTCAGGACTAGATCCCTGCATCAGGAAGATCTCCTGGAGACGGGAATGGCAACCTACTCCAGTATTCTTGCCTGAAGAATCCCTATGGACAGAGGATCCTGGCAGGCTGCAGTCCATGCGGTCACAAAGTGTCAGATACAACTGAGGCGACTTATCCACTGCAACACATGGATTCATGTACAAGTATTCTCAGTTCAGTTGAGTCACTGATAGTGGCTGGCATGGGGCAGAAGTTGCACTGGCTTGAAGGCTCCAGGTTGCAACAGACTAGATGCCACTCCTGTCACCCTTCTGACTTCCAGCTCTCCTAAGGGCAGTCTTTTCCAGGTTCATGTGATAATAAGCCATGGTCCTCTCCAGGACACTCTTCATCCCAACTAAATTGCCTTCTGGTACTTGGTGGCAATAGGATAGTATGAGTAGAAAACTGAAATAGTACCCAGTGGCAGGCGGGAATTGCCATTTACCCTTAAGGGTTCAGGGGATCCCTTTCCAGATTAGTGGATTTCTTTCTTGCCAGACTCCACACAGATGCCCTAGACAGGCAGAAAGAGGCCAAGGAGCTCTCCATTTGTCAAACATTCATTTACCAGTGCGAGTGCTGCTGTGGCAGGTCCACAGCTGCCTGAGCCAAGGATTTGATGGTGTAGAGAAGCAGTAAAGATGAAGCCTGAATACAGGGGGTCTCATGAGATCTGGTTCATCAGCTGTTTGAAAAGCTGTTGTGCAAGCTGCAGGCTGTCATCAGATGCAGGAACTGTCTGAAATAGCGGAGGGTTTTGGTCACCCTCTGAGATTTGATCGGGGTGTCAGTGACCTGGAAGTCTAACTCTGCATAGCCTTGGATCCCATGGGGCTTTGTCTGGGAAGTTGGGAATTAACAAAATTGAGAACGTTTCCATATGGTTACAGAACTGACACTGCAGGCAGTGTTCCGGCAGAATTAGGTGCTTAGTGTTGCAGTTGTATCTGACTCTTTGCGACCCCATGGACTGGGGCCCACCAGTCTCCTCTGTCCATGGAGTTCTCCAGGCAAGAATACTGGAGTGAGTTGCCGTTTCCTTCTCTAGGGGATCTTCCCAACCCAGGCATCGAACTCGAGTCTCCTGAATTGGCAGGCAGATTCTTTACCACTGAGCCACCAGAGTCAGAGTTGTTGATTTTTCTTTCTACAAAGACTATTCTTTGTATATATTCTTTGTATACCTTCTGGGGAGGTAGAGGATCTGGTGATGCTTGGCAAAAACTCATGCTGGAATGTTTGTGGAGGCAAATGTGAGCAAAATCCTGAGATGTACAGGATGCAGTTGCCCTGAGGATGGTAGAAGTTTGGCTTTATAGTCAGAGGAAGTCAGGGATGAAGAATCAGGGTGGAGCTGAGAGATAAGGTTTGCAAGTGACACGATATCTAGCCAGAACATTTGCATAATGCCACATGTGGACTTTTTCCTATACCTCATGGGAGAAATGATGCTTCAGTCCACCGGGTTCCTCTGTTCATGGGATTCTCCAGTCAAGAATACTGGAGTAGGTTGCCATTTCCTCCTACAGAGGATCTTCCTAACCCAGGCATTGAACCCGCATCTCCTGCTGCTCCTGCATTGCAAGCAGATTCTTTACCACTGAGCCACCGGGCAAGCCCCTTGCTATACCTCAGTGATCCTTATTTTTCTGAATCATAGAGTGGGGTTCACCCACACTGGGGCTGGCTTAAACCATGTGAATTGGCTGGGCAGGGTCCACAGAGTTTTCCAAAACCTTTTAGTCCATCAGAAATTTGGAAGTAGTTACCATATGTCCTGGGATGTGCCAGTGTCTGACACATTGTGACTGAGGGCATAGGGATGCTAGGTCTCTGTTGGCATCCAGAGCTGGATTCGGCTTGGTTAACCCTTTGCCAGCAGGACGGGCTGGTCTTCCTGATGGGCAGACTTGCTACACCAAGGGCACAAGAAAGTTCAACTTCAAAGACTGGAATTTCACATTCAGGAAATCTAGAAATGTCACTGGAAGTTCAGCAGAATCATTTACAGTTTAGTTTTGCTTTTGTTTTAAATTGCATATGAGGTAGACATCATAGTCTTTTCCATGCTTTCATGTCTCTGAGGGTCCTAAGTGGGCCTGGACAACAAGCCCAACAGCTTGGGAACAGTGACTGTATTAGACTGGATTACAATTATGAAAGCCTTTGGCATGGCAGCCCCTCCTGGCCACGGGCACCTACAATGGTGCCATCTGGTGGCATATGCCGTGCCATGGGGAATGAGTTTGAACCTGCCACAGAGCTGTTCCAGCTTCCTGGAGGAGGGAAGATGGGCTCCTATGGCAACTGTGAGGAGGTGAGGCCTGGCCTTGTGGTGTGGTGGTCAGCTCCACACCTGAGTTTCTATTCTGTTCTGCCTGCAGACTTGTTCCTTTCACAGCATCCCAGCACCCAGCATGAGCCCTAAGCACAGATACATCCATCTAGTTCCTGGGCCAGAGTCACACAGAATTCCTAAGAGCTGGGAGTTTGACTTTGGGGTGCCATGGAAACCTTTAGTAGACCTATGAACCTGACAGAACCTCTGTTTAGAACCATTTTTTAAAGTTTAATTTTATGGAAGTATAGTTGATTTACAATGTTGCATTAGTTTCTACTTTACAGCAGTGATTCAGTTACACACATATTTATGTATGTATATACATTTTAAATATTCTTTTCCACTATGGTTTATTACAAGATATTGAGTATAGTTCCCTGTGCTATATAATAGGACCTGTTGTTTATACATTCTGTGTATAATAGTTTTCATCTGCTAATCCCAAACTCCCAGTCCATCCCTTCCCCTACCACCCCCGCCCCCAGCAATCATGAGTCTGTGTCTGTTTCTGTTTCGTAGGTAGGTTCATTTGCATCATATTTTAGATTCCAAATATAAGTGATATTATATGATACTTGTCTTTGTCTGACTTACTTCACTTAGTGTGATAATCTCTAGGTCCATGTTGCTGCAGATGGCATTAATTCATTCTTTTTTATGGATGAGTAGTATTTCATTGTATATTTGTACATCTTCTTTATCCATTCATCTGTCAATGGACATTTAGATTGCTTCCATGTCTTAGCTATTGTGAATAGTGCTGCTATGGACATAGGGGTGCTTATAGCTTTTAGAATTATAGTTTTGTCAGGATATATGCCCAGGAATGGGATGGCAGGATCATATGGCAACTCTATTTTTAGCTTTGTAAGGAAACTCCATACTGTTTTCCATAATGTCTGCATCAATTTACATTCCCACCAACAATGTAGAAAGATAGAACCATGTTTTTAAATGCATAAGACAAACTATATAGAAATAAAAAGAAAACCTATTATGCTGAAATGCAGTTATAAACTATTGAAAATGAATTTGTGATATACCAATATCTGTGCTTCTTTATGACACATTAAGTAACAAGATCTAGTGGAAGGTCTCATTACTACCATGTTTTCAAAGCAGTGATGAGCACAAACATTACTTGAAGAGATCTGCAGCTGTTGTAATGCAATATGCAACCATCTGTGACATCCACTGATGACAAAGTCCCAGGTACTGCTAATACTACTGTGGGTTGTCACTTATGTTTATAACCGAAGGAAATGCTACGTTGAATTAAAGGAAATCGAAGTTAGAGATTAGTGATGACAAGGATGCATTTTTTGTACCCAAATTGTCATATCCTCTCTGTGGATGAATCCCGTGTCTGGAGGCCAGGTTAAGAAGTCATGCACTGGGCTTCCCTGGTGGCTCAGTGGTAAAAAAAAAAAAATCCGTCTGCCAATGCAGGAGATACAGGTTCGATCCCTGATCCAGGAAGATCCCAAGTGCCATGAAGCAACTAAGCCCATGTGCCACACTATTGAGCCTGTGCTCTAGAGCCAGGGAGCTGGTTCTGAGCCCAGGTGCCACAACTACTGAAGCCCATGCATCCTAGAGCAGGTGCTCTGCAACAAGAGAAGCCATCGTGATGAGAAATCTACACACAGCAACTAGAGTGTAGCCCTTGCACACCACAACTAGAGAAAAAGCCTGCACAGCAATGAAGACCCAGAACAGCCCAAAATAAATAAATTAAATTAAATGATAAAAAAAGAAGCCCTGTATTAGAACATCCTGGAGCCAGGAATTGCAGATTGCAGCTCTGGCTAACCCCTCTCAGGCAAGCTCCTAGAAGAGGAGGATCTAGAAATCCACAGAATGCCCTGAAAGGGAGCCGACTGGTTACTAGAACAACACCCACCCTCTGCTTCTTATTCCCCTGTATTCCAGGCTCCTGCACAAAGTGGGAAAGCTGGGGCAGGGGGCCAGATGTTGCTCCAGCTTTAGATTCTCTTTACTTTTTTTTTTCCCCCTGAGATCACTTCCTCTTTTCTCCAGAGGGTGGCGTGAGAGTGGAGTAAGGGCAAGGTTGAGGTCCCTTGGCGGCTGCACTCTGAGGCATCACCACCCACAGAGGAGCAGCTCTGGCCAATCTGTGGCCAGCTGAGCTGTTAGGAGGAAGCACCATCAAGAGAAATCGGACTTTTTTTTTTTTTCTCCCCAGACGGCAGGTGAAAGCTCTGCAAAGCAGCCCAGAGTTGGAGGCAACTTATTCAAGTCCCCATTCTATGGGACTTAGAGGTGGAGACCAGCCCACCCAGGAAGAGGGGAAAGCAGCCCAGGGTTGAGGGTTGGTCCTGCAGCCCTGGACAGAGAGTGGCCATTCCTGCTAATACAAGCTGGACCACAAAACTTGGAGAACCACCTGGGAGGGGTTCCTTCGGAGAACAATAAAGGTGGGATACTAGAAAGACTCAGTACCAAACCCAAGTTTAAGGTCCAGAGGTTGCACAAGAAGCCAATCAAGGGACTGAAATGCCAGAAGGCTGTAGCCTGGCAGGGCTGGAGGAGAGCAGTCTGCAGAGCAATTCCCGTGATGCGATCTGGGTCATGCAGCTGGCCGCTGAGTATCAGCAGGCATGTCAGCTGGCCTCAGAGGTTTAGCATGAGGGATTTGTGGGACACAGGAAAGCATTTGGGGTTGACAAAGTTGCTCTGACAGAGGAGGTTCTAGCCAGGACACACCAGCAGTGGTTCTGTGTGAATTCAGCATTTGTGAGGCTCAAAGCTTTAAGACTCTTATTTATGTGCTTCATTGGTGCTAGTGGTAAAGAGCTCACCTGCAATGCAGGTGATGTAAGAGATGTAGGTTCAGTGCCTGGGCTGGGAAAATCCCTTGGAGGAGTGTATGGCAACTCACTCCGGTATTCTTGCCTGGAGAATCTTGTAGACAGAGGAGCCTGGTGGCTATGGTCCATAGGGTTGCAAACAGTCATACGTGGCTGAAGTGATTTAACATGACAGCATATCTTCTTAAGGAGGCCACATGCACTGTGTGTAAGCATGCCAACCCTGAAGCCACTGTGCCCAGCTTTCAATCCTGGCTTTGCTTGTTACCAGCTGTGTGATCTTGGGCAAGTTGCTTAACCTCTCTGTGCCTCTGCTTCTTCATCTACAAATGGAGATTAAAATAATAATACCCATCTCCACAGGTTACGGGCTTCCCTGGTGGCTCAGACAGTAAAAGAATCCACCTGCAATGTGGGAGACCTGGGTTCAATCCCTGGGTTGGGAAGATCCCCTGGAAGAGGACATGGCAACCCACTCCAGTATTCCTGCCTGGAGAATCCCCATGGACAGAGGAGCCTGGTGGGCTACAGTCCATGGGGAAGCAAAGAGTCAAACACAAGTGAGCAACTAAGCACAGCTCACCACAGGTTACAGTCAGTTAAAATCAGGCAAAGCACGTAACATGATTATGATAGTGCCTGGCACATAGTGTAAGGGCTCCCCTGGTGGCTCAGTCAGTAAAGAGTTTTCCTGCAATACAGGAGAGCCGTGTTCAATCCCTTCGTTGGGAAAATCCCCTGGAGAAGAAAATGGCAACCACTACAGTATTCTTGCCTGGAGAATTCCATGAACAGAGGAGCCCAGTGGGCTACAGACCATGGGGTCACAAAGAGTCAGACATGATTGAGTGACTAACACTGGCACATAGTGTAAATCTGATACATAGTAGCTGTCATGATTTCAGCAAATCAAATTATTTATTCTCTCTTACCCTCTGTTTCCTTATCTGTAACACGGGAATAATAGTATTACCTAACCTCACAGAAAAAGATCTTCACAATCCAGATAATCATGATGGTGTGATCACTCACCTAGAGCCAGATCCTGGAATGTGAAGTCAAGTGGGCCGTAGAAAGCATCACTACAAGCAAAGCTACTGTAGGTGATGGAATTCCAGTTGAGCTATTTCAAATCCCGAAAGATGAGGCTGTGAAAGTGGTGCATCAATATGCCAGCAAATTTGGAAAACTCAGCAGTGGCCACAGGACTGGAAAAGGTCAGTTTTCATTCCAATCCCAAAGAAAGGCAACACCAAAGAATGCTGAAACTACCGCACACTTGCACTCATCTCACACGCTAGTAAAGTAATGCTCAAAATTCTCCAAGCCAGGCTTCAGCAATACATGAACCGTGAACTTCCAGATGTTCAAGCTGGTTTTAGAAAAAGTAAAGGAACCAGAGATCAAATTACCAACATCCACTGGATCATCAAAAAAGCAAGAGAGTTCCAGAAAAACATCTATTTCTGCTTTATTGACTATGCCAAAGCCTTTGACTGTGTGGATCACAATAAACTGTGGAAAATTCTTCAAGAGATGGGAATACCAGACCACCTGACCTGCCTCTTGAACAACATATATGCAGGTCAGGAAGCAACAGTTAGAACTGGATATGGAACAACAGACTGGTTCCAAATAGGAAAAGGAGTATGTCAAGGCTGTATATTGTCACCCTGCTTATTTAACTTATATGCAGAGTTCATCATGAGAAACGCTGGGGTGGATGAAGCACAAGCTGGAATCAAGATTGCTGGGAGAAATATCAATAACCTCAGATATGCAGATGACACCACCCTTATGGCAGAAATTGAAGAAGAACTAAAGAGCCTCTTGATGAAAGTGAAAGAGGAGAGTGAAAAAGTTGGCTTAAAACTCAACATTCAGAAAACTGAGATCATGGCATCCAGTCCCATCACTTCATGGCAAATAGATGGGGAAATAGTGGAAACAGTGTCAGACTTTATTTTTCTGGGCTCTAGAATCACTGCAGACGCTGATTGCAACCATGAAATTAAGTGACACTTGCTCCTTGGAAGGAAAGTTATGACCAACCTAGACAGCATACTAAAAAGCAGAAACATTACCTTGTCAACAAAAGTCCATCTAGTCAAGGCTACGGTTTTTCCAATGGCCGGGTATGGATGTGAGGGTTGGACTATAAAGAAAGCTGAGCACCAAAGAATTGATGCTTTTGAACTGTGGTGTTGGAGAAGACTCTTGAGAGTCCTTGGACTGCAAGGTGATCCAACCTAGTCCATCCTAAAGGAGATCAGTCCTGGGTATTCGTTGGAAGGACTGATGTTGAAGCTGAAACTTCAATCCTTTGCCCACCTGATGGGAAGAGCTAACTCATTTGAAAAGACCCTGATGCTGGGAAAGATTGAAGGCGGGAGGAGAAGGGGACGACAGAGGATGAGATGGCTGGATGGCATCACCGACTCAATGGACATGGTTTTGTGTGGACTCTGGGAGTTGGTGATGGACAGGGAGGCCTGGCATGCTGCGGTTCATTTGGTCACAAAGAGTCGGACACAACTGAGCAACTGAACTGAACTGATCTGATGTATAAATTTATATTATAAATTGAGTCCTATAGCAGAAAAATTTTGGCTTTATTTTTTTTGTTTGTTTTAAAGGATGATATTGGCATAATTGATGAAATTTGAAAGAAGGTTTTTGATTACATGATAATGTTATATCAATATTAATTTCCTGATTTTAATAATTTTACAGTGGCTACATAAGAGAATTACCCTTCTTTTGTTTAGAAAATAAACACTGAATTACTTAAGGATAAAGGGGCATGATGCCTGCAACTTACTCTCAAATGGTTCGGAAAAAAATAATTGTGTATGTGAGTATAAATATCCATTAAAAGAGAAAAGAATGAAGCAAATGTTAGAAAATGTTAACATTTGAGGAATCTGAGTGAAAAGTATATGAAAATTCTTTATACTACGCTTCTACACTTTGTATTAGTAGAACTTGAGATGAGAATCACAACCCTGGCTGACACCTTTTCAGCCCAGAGAGACCCTGAGCAGAAGATCCAGGTGTACCATGCCTGGACTTCAGACTCACGAATGGGAACTGTGAGATTATAAATTGTGTGTCTGTGTGTGTGTTTAATTCAATCAACAGGAGGTTTCCCAGGTGGCTCAGTGGTAGAGAATCCATCTGCCACTGCCAGAGACACAGGAGATATGGGTTTGATCCCTGGGTCAGGAAGATCCCCTGGAGAAGCGAATGGCAACCCACTCCAGTATTCTTGCTGGAGGATCCGATGGACAGAGGAGCCTGGCAGCTTACAGTCCATGGGAGTTGCAAAGAGCTGGACATGACTGAGCATGCACACATGTGTAACAAGCATTTGAAATGGAAGAAGGGGTAGACTCAAGAGACAGTGTAGATAGGAAATCACCACAATTTGGTGCCTGAACACATGGGGTCAGAGAGAGTAGTTGGAGAGAATCCTGAAGGTAGGAGCTTGGGAATGGGGATTAACTGACAGAAAGAGGCAAATTGAGATGGAGAGCTGGTTGGTGAAAAAATAACCTCTTGGCATGTTAAGTTTGAGTAACTAGGCGACATGAGTGGAAAGGAACTATCCAGTAGAAAGGAGTTAGTTAAGACTGACACCAAATAGGTCAAGGCTGGAGCCAGAGATGTGGGAGTCATCACAATGATTCTGGATACATCTCATGTGAAGGGAAGAAAGGCTGAAAACAGAAGGGTGTTCCCACGTCTAGCATGGCACACTCAACTGATTATGAGTACTTGCTCTGATATCAGACAGGTATGGGTTTAAAACCCCAGCTTTGCTCACTGCTAGCTGTGGGCCCTCAAACAAGTTCCTTCATGTCTCTGAGCCTCATTTTTTGCAACTATGAAACAGTGATCTGCACCACACCTGCCTTCCTATGAGAGTTAATCCGTTTAGAGCTCTTAGCCCTGTGCTTGGCACATGGTTGGAGCTGGAGAAACCAGACCTACAATTGTTATTGATTGATATTTCCTTTCATGTGCTTGTCCTCATTAAGTAACCCTTCTCCTCAAAGGCCTGTACAGATCAGTTCAGGTTGCTGTGGTTTGCTGACTAGAAAGAGGCAAAGGTAAACCAGCCTGGTGTCTTCTGCTTATGGGAGCCAGGTCTACAACCTGTCACTGCAGAAGGCAGACTGCTTTTCTCTTCTGGAAATATGGACAAATTAAGAAAAAGGCGCAAGGGACTCTAGGAAGTAAGTGTCCGAGCTGATGGAGCAAGGGCAGGCCCCGAAGACTTATCCATAAAGATGTTATGGAAAAGCACAAACGAACCTTTTGGCCAACCCAGTACTTGGCTCACCGTGAGTGATTAGTTCTTCAAGAGTCTTCCCTAAGCCATCTGGAGGAAGGGCTATTTGGAGGAAAGGATAGTCTGATCGAATGTGAAGAATGGGCGCAGTGTGCAAGGGGGCAATTTAATGAAAGCTATCTGGTGCCTACTGGTAAAGAGCCCACCTGTCAGTGCAGGACTTGTAAAAGATGTGGGTTCGATCCCTGGGTTGGGAAGATCCCCTGGAGGAGGGCATGGCAACCCACTCCAGTATTCTTGCCTGGAGAACATTCTTCCCTATGGACAGAAGAGCCTGGTGAGCTCCATGGAGCCAGAGGAGTCCATGGGGTCGCAAAGAGTCAGACATGACTGAAATGATTTAGCATGGAGCATAGATGACCTGATACACTTCTAGGGAGGAAGTGGGTTCTAAGGGAGTGTGACTGGCTCAGAAATGAAGAGATCTGGCTTCATCTACTGGCATTAATTCTCCCTATGGAAGATGTCTGGCTTTGTGACCCCATGGACTGTAGTTCGCCAGGCTCCTCTGTCCATGGGATTTCCCAGACAAGAATGTTGGAGTGGGTTGCCATTTCCTTCTCCAGGGGATCTTCCCAACCCAGGGAGCAAACTCGCATCTCCTGAGTCTCCTGCACTGGCAGGTGGATTCTTTATCAGCTGAGCCACTGGCTTGAAGGCTAGTGGGCATTAGGAAGATGGAGCTCTGGGCATTAGACTTCCAGGTTCATTCCCCCTCCCTGCTGCTGTAACACTGATCAATCTGTAGTCTTCTGCTACTGGATGTTAATGCAATCAAAGAGATCACAGTGACCTTAAGATTTCCTGATTAATCCCCCTGCCCCAGTCAACATTACTTTCTTTAATTTCTCAGTGCTAGACTCATTTTCTCAGCTCACTTGGCTCTGCTCCACATATTTTTCTCCTGTCACGGGGAGAGGGTTAGGGTGAAGCTGTGAAACTCTGGGCGATTTCTTGGTGGCAGCAGATGGAGAATCCTTGTCCTTGAATGAAGGTGTATGCCCCAAAGTGGAAGGTTTTCAGGTCATGACAAAGAGTGATCAGATAAAAAGCAACATTGGGAAATGATAAATGTGTGTGTGTGTGTGTGAGCACGCACGTGAGCATGTGCATGTATGTGAGAGAGATTGAGAAGTATCAGGATCCTGTAAATAAATGAAGAATCTTGGAAAACTGGTAGGAACAAACTGAAATCATTATTTCATCTTCGGCCAAAGGAGGCACAAAAAGAAACCTGCTGAGCCAAAGATAAGGAGCAGGGATTACCAATTTTCCAGAGGCCCCTCATGCTTTGAGATCCTCAGTGGGAAGGAACTTAAGAGACAGAAACTGACAGATCAGCTGCTTACCTGGGCAGCCAGAGTCGATGCACTGTTCAAAGCACGACTTATAATTTTTCACCTACAATGTTCCTCTTCCTCTCAGCCACACATAGTGTATTGACCCTTTGCTTGAAATCTTCCATTTATTTCCCAGTGTTCTTAGGATGAAGATAAAACTCCTCACCTGGCCTGAAAGGCTCTACTGATCTGGCCCCTGCCTTCCTCTGCAGTCTCATCTCACACCACCCTTTTCCCATGCCCCAAACCTCACCCCAGCCTTACTGGCTTTAGATCTCCAGATCATGAGAGCTCATCCCTGTCTCATTCATTGTATTTCTTGTCTGCATACTGTGCACCCCCTCCAACCCTTCTAGAGTGTTTACACTATGAAGCAAGGACTTTATCTTGTTCACTAGTATCTCATCACCTAGTACAGTGCCTGCCGTGTAATAGGTGGTCAATAAATATTTGCTGAGTGAATAAACAGCAGGGCAGCAACTGGAAAATGGGCAGCTTCAACCCACCCACATGGCTCCAAGATGCACTTCAGCTCAACCTCATCGCTAGTGTGCTTTTAGATCCTCTGGTGAAATGAGAGGGCTTCCCTGGTGGATCAGTTGGTAAAGAATCTGCATGCAATGTGGGGGACCTGGGTTGGAAGATCCCTTGGAGAAAGGAACAGCTACCCACTCCAGTATTCTATCCTGGAGAATTCCATGGGCTATTCCATGGGGTCGCAAATAGTCAGACACAACTGAGTGACTTTCACTCAGGTGAAATGAGATGACCAGAAAATGCTGGTTAGAGACTGGTTTGGCCAAGAGAAATTATAATAGTCAGCATAACTGCAGTTATTGAGGCATTAGCATGTGGTGGGGCATTGCTTTAGGCACTTCACCCATTTACTCTCCACAATAACCTTTGGAGGTATTATTAATATTATTCCCATTTGACGATGAGCAACCTGAGACCCAGGAGAGTCTGTAACTTGATTCAAATGGTGGCGGTTTGACTGAAGTGCATCTGCTGTACTGTGGAAGGGTGAGAGTATTTTTATTTCCTCTGTTTTCTTTTAAATGCCCTGGAACTGTTTCCCTTATGCAATCTCATCATCTTGAACCCAGCCCCAGGAAGCAGGTGGGAGAGGTGCCCATGCTGTGTTGGCAAAACCGCAGCAAGTGCTGATCTAGTTAGCATCCCCTTGGGGAAGGAGCCACTTTGGTGATTGACAATGTAAATTAAAAAGCTGAGATCTTTTCTACTTTCTTGATATTGAAATCTATAAAACCATCAAATCCTAAGCCAGCCTCCCCCAACTAAAAAGGAGTTGCAATCACAAAGCAAATTTAACACCTCTTCCAATTTTTCTGACATCAAGTGGAGTGCTTCTGTGGAGGTGAGACTGGCATTAACTTGGAGCTCTGCGTGGCTGTAACCTCGGCTATTACAGGGCCAGATTGCTCCCTGCACCTTCACCTGGGATGTGAAACTGACACACAGGGAAGAGGCAACTGACTAGGCAGGCTTTGCAACCACGTGTAGAGAGAACAAAAAGTAAAGCAAGAGACAGAAAAAAGGAGAGTGACCTTCGTTGTTAGGATGTTAGCCTGATCATGGGCATGGTAGAAATGTTTCTTTTTTTCTTTATCCCACCTTTTGGACCCCCTTTAACAAAAGACAACTGTTTAAAACACAATTTGAAATCAGTTTGCCCCTCCCTGCTCAGATCCTGAGTCACATTTGTGGGCTATATGTAGGGCTTTACCTACATACTTTATCCGCATCCTAGAACTAGAGAAGGGACCTAACAGACCATTTGGTTTAACTCATTGACTTTATGTGGGCTTCCCAGGTGGCGCATGGTAAAGAGCCTGCCTGCCAGTGCAGGAGACACAGGAAACTTGGGTTCGATCCCTGGGTCGGGAAGATCCCCTAGAGAAGGAAATGACAACCCACTCCAGTATTCTTGTCTGGAGAATCCCATGGACAGAGGAGCCTGGCGGGGTATAGTCCAGCCTGGCGGGTTATAGAGTCGAACATGACTTAGCTGCTAAGCAACAATAATTGACTTTAGAGATGGGGAGACGGAGGCCAAGAGAAGGATGGCTTGCTTTTATTTTCACCAAATAGTGTGTGTGTTAGATGATCCTTGGGATTTTTAAGGGGAGAGAGGGAACAACCTGCATGGTGAAGGGGAAGGGGTGAAGAAAAATGTTAGAATCAATAAGAGTGTTTGATAAAGAGCTAGTCATGTGTCACATAAATGTATACACATTGCGAACAACACCCCTTTCTGTGGCAGAAACAGAAGGGATGTTCTCAACAGAGGAAGGGTCTCAGCCAAGGAAGCTAAATGGGGGTCATTCATCCCTCCAGCCCCTTTCTGCCATCACAGAGATTGATCCACTCCACCGCCTTGGCTTTCTGTGGGCTCACAACATTTTGCTCGGCAGTGACTTCCAAACACTGCCTCACTCTTGGCTGGTGGCATTTACCTTGTGTGGGAGGGATAATGCCTTTTCCTTTCATCCTTGAATCCATTAGTTTTCTTTGAAGCATGGTGCAGAGTTTTCTGTTCCAAATTATATGGCAAAAACAGAAATACTGCCAGTTTTCAGTACAGCCTTGTGTAGGTGGTTTGGGGCAACCTGTCCCTCAGGCAGTGTGTATACAGAGTGTGCTCATTTCAGAAGTTGATAGTAAATCCTGTAAAGAGGGAGGCAGAAAGTACCAGGTCTTCTTCCTTTTCTACTTTAAAGGGAGATAGACTTGAAGTGGGGTGGATCTAGAAACCCTGGAGAAAGCCAGCCCAAGAGCAGCAGTAGACCCTGCCTGGGGAGTCGGTAGTAGACCCTGCCTGGGGAGTCAGTAGTAGACCCTGCCTGGGATAGCTTTTCTTTGATTTGCTGTCAGACCTTGGGTAAGTCACTTCCCCTCTTTGTGTCTCTGTATTTTTTTTTTCTGCCTCTTCTGCCATCTTCCCTGGCGGCTCAGATGGTAAAGAATCTGCCTGCAATGCAGGAGGCCTGGGTTTGATACCTGGGGTGTGAAGATCCTCTGGAGAAGGGAATGGCTACCCACTCCAGTATTCTTACCTGGAGAATTCCATGGACGGAGGAGCCTGGCGGGCTACAGTCCATGGGGTTGCAAAGAGTCAGACACAACTGAGCAGCTAACACTTTGACTAACACTTTCTGCCTCACAGGATACCTGAAAGGAATAAATGTGGAGAAAATAGACACACATATGCTTTGGACAGTCAAAATTCAATATAAGTGCAACTCTTATTGTTTTGTTTTACACCTTTTCTTGCCTTTGTTGGTTGGAACCCTTGGGGTATGGTCTTGAACTTGAATTGGTATAGAACATCTAGCATAGATCCAAGGTCTCTGGAACTACAGAGGGGAGAGGGTGGAGGGATCAGTAAGGATGGAAACAGAGCCCCCATGAATCATAGCCCCACCACTTCCTTGACCTCTCTATCTATGTCTCTGAGCTCAGTTCCTCATCTATAAAGTGGAGACTCTCTGAGCCTCAGTTTCCTCATCTATAAAGTGGAGTTGCTCTGAGGATTTAAGTGAGTCAATGAATGGAAAGTGCTTATGCTGGCAGCACTGGCATGAAGTAGGTGTTTGATAGTAATGACTGTGATTGCTGTTATTTGCTTCTACGTCTTGAGGAGAACTGTGATGTCTTAATGCCAGTGTATGGCTGGTCCTTGGTAAAAGAAAATATAGATTCTTAGGTCTCACGCTGAAGAAATTCTGATTCTGTAGGTTTGGAAGGGAGCAGAAGTATATGTATTTAACAAGGACTCCAAGGGACTCTGATGTGGCACCAGATTTGGGAACCATTAGTCTGAAGCAGTGTTTTTCAAGCTGCCAATTATTACGCATGGCTAAGAAAATCAATTTAGTGAGTAGTGATCAGGATTAACAAAAAGGAGGGGGGGATGAACCGGGAAATAATAATGCACAATACACACAATAAGGGTAAGGATTGCTTCATGATATGTTTATTGTCTATCTACATATATATATATATATATATATATATATATATATATTTAGTAATGTGTGCTATATGAATGACAAACATATTTCTTACTGTAGATCATGACCCAAAATGTTGGAGTGTACTAATGGGTGCTATGTTCCATTTAGAAACACTGGTATCCAGAGAAATCACCTGTCAGGTCCCAGCCCAGACAATAAATGGCCAACAAGAGAATGGAGTAGGATCCATTTCTCCTCTTCACGTCTCTGCCATGCTGTGCTTGGGTTGACAGAGTTGGTTGTTTTCTGATTAGAATGAGTTCTGATACCTTGTAATGGCCCTGGCCTGAGATGTAAGGGCAAGGCAGGATATTGCTACCGGTATCAGGCTAATTGCTTTGACCCCCATTAGACAGAAAATGCATCTGGGTGAATGACAGTGTTTAGTTGCTCTTGATTAGGGAATGCTTTGTAAATACAATTTGCTCGTCTCCTTCTCTCAGACTTTGATACTTATTTTACCACTTGAAACTCTTTTGCCGCCTTTGTGAAATCAAAAAATAAGCTTAAAACTGTGTTTCAATTCACATCAGCCAAGGTCAGTGTCTTCTTACCCCCTACTTATTATGTAAAGGGCATTAGCACTCCTAAACCTTTCCCTACACGCGCCATCTAAAGGGAGCCGAAACACCTGGACTCCAGCCCATTGTGGTCCTGGGAATAGCTTCCTTTGGCAGTGAGGCTTTCTCAGAGCAGCTTCTGTTAACTGCAGGCCTTGCTGGATTCCCCTGCCCTACTACTTCAGAACTCCCTATCTGCTTTATATTTTCTCTGTGCTACTTATCAAAACCTATCATGTTATATTGTAAAGAATAAACAATTGACAAAAATAATCACATATATCCAGATATTGTTTTCTAGAAAGACTGGAAATCAAATTTTATGTGAAGTCTTCCACTTTTTTAATGTTGCCAGGTCTTCCTATTTTTTTCTAGAAAGCTTGGAAACTGAATAGTTCTATAAAATCTTCTGATTTTTAAGTGTTGCTTACCAGATCAAAACAATTTTAAACAGTATTTGGGCCCAAGAAAATATGTTCCTGGCCCAAATTTGGTTTGTGGATCACCAGTTCGTGGAACACAGGGTCTATGAGAGGCTTTGTCATGGGACATCGACTAGTGAGGAAGGAAGTACAGCCTCAGAGAGGCTGGTCACCTTCCCTGTGGTCACACAGCTAGATAGGATCAGAGCGGGATCTTGAACCCACCTTTCTTGCTTCTTAGTGCTCTCTCTCATTCACCCCGTGCCTGCTGGACTGCCCCACTTCTGCTGAGGATTGAGCCACGCTGGACTTTGTGGAGGACAACGTTTTGTTCAGTCCCAAGTGTCCTCCTCACAGGCGATATAACACAGTCATCACCGCCCATCTGATAAGCACCAGGCACTTCTCGGCACAGAGTGTGTGAATTTACCTGCCTTCCCAATCTCAACCGTGGATATGGCCTCTTGTCACTCTTTATTGCTTTCGCTCCAGTGATAGGATCAAGACAAGGTCTTTATAGGAATGTTATTAGCATTACTCCCAGCCAGCGGTACCTTCCAGTAGAATCAGTGTGTTCTAGGATAAAGAATCTGGGGCTTCGAGTCCAGAGGGCTGGGCTGAATTCTGAGATGTGTGACCTGAGACAGCTTACTTAGCCTCCCTGGCCTTCAACTTACTTTACTGTGAAAATGAGAAAAGTAAAATCTTGTCTGTCTCCTTTGAAGCAAAAGTGAGACAATATGTATGAGACCTATTGGAAAAGACAATGTTTTACAGCTGTGAGGTGAGATTATCATTATGAAATCATCAAAATAATTACTGAGCACCTACTAAGGGGAAGCTAAGAGACCATTTATTCAGGGCATGCCAAGAAACTCAAGACCTAGCTGCCTCTGTGAGCTCTAGTCTAACTGAGAAAAAGGGACATATGTGAGTTGAAGGAGAGCCAGCACTACCAAGCCAGAGATGACCAGGCTGAATGAAATGTACAGGCTGTATAATAAGAGAGATTGTGGTGGAAAGGGCTGATCACTGAAGGATTCCTGGAGGGAGTTGCATTTGAGCTGTGTTTGGAAAAAAAAAATAGGATTGTGGTGAAAGAGGAAAGAAGGACATTCTAGAAAGGGACAACAGCACAGTTATCTATGTTGGAGACCTAATCTCCATAGAGTGGAGGGTTCAAGTAGTGACTGGCAGATAATCACTTCTTCACTTGGCTGGAATGCAGAAGAGACAATCAAGAAAAGTATGATTCTCATGAAATCAAAATAGAGTCCAGGTGGGGCAGTGGACATGGTTGATTACGTTACAGAAGGGGCTGATACTGTACAATGGTCATAATAATAGTTCCCACTTTAAGGGACTGTTCTGAGCATTGAAGGAGGTCATGTTTTGGAAACAGCACAGAACCTTATACAAATAGATGGTAAAGAATCTGCCTGCAGTGTGAGAGACCCGGGTTCAATCCCTGGGGTAAGAAGATCCCCTGGAGAAGGGAATGGCGAGCCACTCCATTATTCTTGCCTGGAGAATCCCATGGACAGAGGAGCCTGGAGAGCTATAGTCCATGGGGTCACAAAGACTCAGACATGACTGAGTGACTAACACATATTATACATGATTAGGACTAAAGAAATGTTAGTTGTCATTCTCATCGTAATCATTTTTCATCTTACATTGATGTCAGGGGGTAATAACATGGCCTTTGAATTCTGCCTGGTATTAGTTGCATCACCTTGGGCAAGTCATATCACCTCCCTGTTTCTCAGTTTCCTGGTCTTTAAAATGGGAGTAATACTAGTGCCAACTGAAAAGGCTATTGTGAGCTTAAATGAATTAATCCAAGTAAAGTGCTTATCCCCATGCCTGGCACAAGGAAAGCACTCAGTAGATGTTAGCTATTACAATGATGATGGCTAGGTAATGCAATATGATTGCATAAAAAAAATTGGGGAAATGGAGAAACAAACAAAATCACCTGGAATCCTACTACTAAGATACAACTGCTTGTTATTATTGTGAGATCTGGTTCTTAAATCTGAAATGTCTTTTATTGAGAAAATTAAAACTTCTGAAAATGATGTCAATTTGGGATGCACTAGTCATTTCGTTCAGAGAAGGCAATGGCACCCCACTCCAGTACTCTTGCCTGGAAAATCCCATGGACGGAGGAGCCTGGTAGGCTGCAGTCCATGGGGTGGCTAAGAGTTGGACACGATTGAGCGACTTCACTTTCACTTTTCACTTTCATGCATTGGAGGAGGAAATGGCAACCCACTCCAGTGTTCTTACCTGGAGAATCCCAGGGACGGGGGAGCCTGGTGGGCTGCCGTCTATGGGGTCACACAGAGTCGGACACGACTGAAGCGACTTAGCAGCAGCAGCAGCAGCAGCACTCATTTCATTAAATACTTACTGAGCACCTACCATCTGCTACTGATATTCCAGAGGTTGAGAGTTAGCCAAAAACAGGACATACAGGATCCCTGCTTATACTTATAGCCCATTAGATGAGGATAGGAAACAAAACTAAATAAGTCAAATAAAAATATAAGATAAGCAGTGAGTTTTGCCCACCCAGGTCTTGGATAACAATAAGCAAGAGGGGACAGCCTCAGTAGTTCCTGTCCAGCTGTCCTTACCACTCTGTAGACCACAGAGAGAGGCTCATTGATCCAGGGAGGACATGGCGATCTCATAGGAGAAAGATGTAATCTTTTAAAGCTGAAAGGGCCCTGGTTACTGTGATTCTGCCACTGGGTATCTGTTCATCCATCCTTGTCTTAAAATAACAGTCTTACCAGGCTACTCCACGTCCTGCAGGACCCTCTCAAGGTCAGAAAGCCTTTTTTGACAGGTTTACTGAAAAATCTGCCTCCTTGCTACCACTAGGTGGCAGTAGTCCTAGTTCTGTCACCTGAGCAACCCAGTTAAGTATGTATATGGGAATGCTTCCGAGATTTGAAAGCATGCGGGTATCCTATATGGGATGTTTCTCTTTTTTAGACCCTGTGTCTCTGGTCCCTTCAAGAGCCACTCTTGTTATGGGATGGTTTCCAGCTCCTTTGTCAAGTTCGTGACCATCCTCTGGAGATGTTTCCCTTTGTTAATGATCCTCTTGCAATGTGGGGCATAGATTGGAACAGGAGACTCTGGGAGAGAACAGCAGAGACTGAAGTGTGACAATTATATTCTGGGGTCTAGAAACCATACTTTAATTAATACAACCTAAAATGTGCTCCATTTTTAGCAGCTACATAATTTAGTTACATTATGCTATGGGTCAACTTGAACTGCTAGATCTTTTCTGAATTGCCTGTTTTTATGTGACCTGCTGCCAAGCCATGCTTCCCTTATTCTGGCCTCACAAAATAGACTTTTAAATTTTTGAGAATATTTTTCTTTATCTTATAATTTTCACCTTATTATTTCTTTTAATTTTAGCCCTATACTCCAGCCATTCTGAGCTCATTTTGAATCTCAGTTCTGTTCTTCAACAAATTGGATATTTCCGCCAGTTTTGGGTCATCTTCAGACGTGGTAAGTACGTTTTCTGTGTCATCTAAGTCCGGGATCCCCAGCCTCCGGGCCACAGACTGGTGCCTCCTGTCAGATCAGCAGCACCATTACATTAGAAATAAAGTGCACAATAAATGTTATGCGCGTGCTTCATCCTGAAACTATTCCGCCCTCCAACTCCCTAGTCCATGGAAGAATGGTCTTCTGGGAAATCAGTCCCTGGTGCCAAAAAGGTTGGGGATCACTGATCTAAGTTACTAGTAAAAGTGGAAAAGCCCTGTGGCCTTTCTCTGGTGACTTTTCTCCTGCTTGCTGCCTATGTTTTGTGTAAAATTTTTGATCAATTGCCAGTCTATTTCACCTGTGTTATAACCTGGTTAATATATCGCTGTCTTGTCTTAAGTCATTTGTGGGAAAGTGGTAGGATATAATTTCAGATGCACTGCTGAACCTAAGATATGTTGTAGTTACAAAAGTCAGGATGGATGGAAGGTGATCCAAGAAGGTTTCTTTTGTTTTGTAAAATGGAAACTATTGTACTTTTTCCAATGATAAAAGTAATATAAGCATGTAAAGGTCAGCAGCATTCAAAAGTATATGAATTAGAAAGTCCTTCTGTAATTCTTTGTGATGACCAACTTCTGGATAACTGTGGTTCGTGGTTTTGTGTATTCATAAACACAGATCTGTGATATAAATCGAATCATGCTACAGAGAATGTTGTGTGACCTACTTTTTTACCTTATAAGCTTTTGGAAATGTCTTTCTTTGTCAGAATATATAGTTTCACTTCATCCTTTTGAACAACACAGTGTTCTTTTCTGCAGATGCATCCTAACTTAACTCATCAATCCCATATTGATGGAGGTTTACATCACTGGCGAATTTTTGCTGTTGTGTAAGCAGTGATGCATGATGAATTTTCTTTGCTGGCTTGAGATGTGGTGTTGGTTGCTGGGTTTTGCCTCCCCTGGATTCCCTGTCCGTCTGGGATCTTGTTTTCAATGTTACGAATGTCAAAGGCTGCTTCTACCGAAGACATAAACTAAAGAAGGGTCTGCCAACTCCTTGCTCATCATGTTTTGAGTTTGCAAATCTAAACCTTATCCTTCTTTGAAGGGTAGTTAAAGATGTTTGAACTCTCTGGGGCCTTAGGAGAACCAAGAACCAAGGTACCCCAAGACCAAGTCTGGAATAATAAACAGGTTCTCCCCATCACATACCGCCAGCTCTGCCAAGTGAGGCCAGTTGCCAGGCCCTGTATAGTTTCTTTCCTTCTCATCTTCACACTTTCTCTCTTCCATGGAGTCTTCCTCCGTGTACACATGTACCTCCCAGACTAATTTAGAAGCCACCTGCTCTGAACTTCCAGAACATGTTAAGAGTGTGGGCTTGAGAGTCAAACCTGTGTTTGAATATCACAGCTGTACCTTCCCAGTTCTGTGATCTTATATAAGTCACCTATCCTTTCAGGGCCTGATTATCCTCATCTGTAGAATGGAAATAAAACTGTATAAGATATTTCAAAACACCTAACCCAATGCCTGGCTGATATAAAGCACTTAATAAATGTTAGCTGCTATTATAGCATCATGGGTGATCATATTACCTATTCCATAGACTTATGACTATTACAGGAGAATGTATGTAAAACTTAACACAGTGCTTCACATACATTGAGTGTTAAATAAATGACAATTATTTATTGTATTTCTATCTCCCTTTGGATACTTAACCTCAATATATTTTGTGTGATTTCTGTTTGTGTTCATGTCTTGATCTCCTCCTCTAATGTATAAGCTCCCTTGTGAGCTGAGTTCTCTCTCTCCCATTCTCTCTTTCTTCTCCTCCCTAGCACCTAGCACCCTACCAACTAGAAAGCATAAAAGACCCAGTGCTGGGGATTAGTGGGGCTCTTTAAAATTTCGATGACTGAATGCTGCTATCACATCTTAAAATCTCTTTATCACTGTATTGTGTTCTTGTTAGTAACCATCTTTCCCATTAACTGATCAAGGGGGCCTTACTGATCAAGGGGGCCTTGTCCATAGGGCTGGACATGGCATACATATTCCAACCACTGAGCCACTGGTCACAGAACTAGCAATCTATGGAATCATAGCTTTGGGAAGTTTTCCAGAAAACAGTGGCCTTGAGTCTGTGTTTATCTGAGCAGAATGTATTTGTATGTTGCTCTCAGGTTTGTGTCTAAATGGAAAGGGACATCAGGCACCAGCTTAGTTTAGGTCACCCTGAAGTTGTTTCTCTCCTTTCACTCATGCCCTCCACATAGCAGCAAGAGCGATATTCAGTTCAGTTCAGTTCAGGTGCTCAGTCGTGTCCGATTTTTGCAACCCCATGAATCGCAGCACGCCAGGCCTCCCTGTCCATCACCAACTCCTGGAGTTCACTCAGACTCACGTCCATGGAGTCAGTGATGCCATCTAGCCATCTCATCCTCTGTCATCCCCTTCTCCTCCTGCCCCCAATCCCTCCCAGCATCAGAGTCTTTTCCAATGAGTCAACTCTTCGTATGAGATGGCCAAAGTACTGGAGTTTCAGCTTTAGCATCATTCCTTCCAAAGAAATCCCAGGGCTGATCTCCTTCAGAATGGACTGGTTGGATCTCCTTGCAGGCCAAGGGACTCTCAAGAGTCTTCTCCAACACCACAGTTCAAAAGCATCAATTCTTTGGTGCTCAGCCTTCTTCACAGTCCAAATTTCACATCCATACATGACCACTGGAAAAACCATAGCCTTGACTACACGGACCTTTGTTGGCAAAGTAATGGCTCTGCTTTTCAATATGCTATCTAGGTAGGTCATAACTTTCCTTCCAAGGAGTAAGCATCTTTTAATTTCATGGCTGCAGTAACCATCTGCAGTGATTTTGGAGCCCCCCAAAATAAAGTCTGACACTGTTTCCACTGTTTCCCCATCTATTTCCCATGAAGCGATGGGACCAGATGCCATGGTCTTCATTTTCTGAATGTTGAGCTTTAAGCCAACTTTTTCACTGTCCTCTTTCACCTTCATCAAGAGGCTTTTTAGTTCCTCTTCACTTTCTGCCATAAGGGTGGTGTCATCTGCATATCTGAGGTTATTGACATTAGACAATAGTAAATCAGATCATCTTGGAAGAAAAGCTATGATGAACCTAGACAGCATATTCAAAAGCAAAGATATCACTTTGCCGACACAGTTCCGTATACTCAAACTATGGTTTTGCCAGTAGTCATGTATGGATGTGAGGTTGGACCATAAAGAAGACTGAGCATCGAAGAATTGATACTTTCAAACTGTGGTGCTGGAGGATACTTTTGAGAGTCCATTGGATAGCCAGGAGATCAAACCAGTCAATCCTAAAGGAAATCAACCCTGCATATTCATTGGATAGACTGATGCTGAAGCTGAAGCTCCAATACTTTGGCCACCTGATATAAAAAACTGACTCACTTTCAGTTAGGTGTTTTGAAATATCTTATATAGTTTTATTTCCATTCTACAGATAAGGATAATCAGGCCCTGAAAAGATCGGTGACTTATTTAAGATCACAGAACTGGGAGGGTACAGCTGTGATATTCAAACACAGGTTTGACTCTCAAGCCCATACTCTTAACAAGTTCTGGAAGTTCAAAGCAGGTGGCTTCTAACTTAGTCTGGGAGGTACATGTGTACAGGGGGGAAGACTCCATGGAAGAGGGAAAAGAGCCTGATGCTGGGAAAGATTGAGGGCAGGAGAAGCAGGGGGCGACAGAGGATGAGGTGATTGAATGGCATCATCAACTTAATAGACATGAGTTTGAGCAAACTCCAGGAGATAATGAAGGACAGGGAAGCCTGGCATGCTGCATTCTATCATGCTGGAAAGAGTTGGACATGACTGAGCGACTAAACAACAAGAAGGAGGGGGAGGAGAGGACTTGGAGACAATAAGTATAAACAGCTGCTTCAAGGTTATAATATAAAGAGCAGGGCAGCAGTGGGGCAGTAGTAGTATCTGGAGGTGGGGTTAGAGTTGAAGAGAAATAAATAATATGAATGATCTAGTCTCAGACCTCAGAATGTAAGTTCCTTGAGGGCAGGGATTTTGTCTCATGTGTCTGTGCCACCTCCCACAGTGCCTAGCACGGAGTTGGAATTCCATAACTGTTGTTGAGACATAGAGAGAGACTTGTGGTTGTTGAAGGGAGGGAATGAGGAAGGGACACATTAGGAGTTTGGAATTAGCAGATGTAAGCTCTAATATATAGGATGGGTCAACAACAAGGTCCTACTGTATAGCACAGGGAACTATGTCCAATATCCTGTAATAAGCCATAATGGAAAAGAAGATGAAAAAGAACATACATATCTATATATAACTGAATCACTTTGCTGTACACCAGAAACTAACACAACATGGTAAATCAACTACATACTTCAATGACAATGAAAATTTTTAAATCTTGTTGATTAAGTGAATGATCAAATATTTGAAAGAATTAATGGAACTAGGGACTTCTCTGGTGATCTGGTGACTATGACTCTTTGCTCCCAAATGCAGGGATCCAGATTTGATCCCTGGTCAGGGAACTAGATCCTGCATGCCTGAACTAAGATCCCACATGATGCAATTAAGACCCAATGCAGCCAAACAAATAGTAAACAGAAAAAATCAATGGAAGTAAATGTTAAAGCATTGAATAAGAAGTAATAGCAGGATAAAGTGGCAGGTGAATTGCATAGAACCTTGGCTTGAGTCCCAGTCATTCCTGCCACACTCCTGGCACACCAAGCTTACCTAAGAGCCAGACAGCCTAGACATGGGTTGGCATGACACAACTCCCTTTGCTGAGAGGGCATGCTGTATCTCTGCAATCCTCTGCTCCACGAAGCAGACAGGCTTTGGGACTGTAAGAACTGGGTGCAGCCAGATGAGACAGCAAAGCTCAGGAGCGTGCCAGAAGAGAAACCCCTGTGCTTCATCACCATTCTCTGGGCGTGGTCAGTCTGTAGCACAGGGCACATTTGAGACATGGGTCGCAGTGCTATCCCAGTCTGCCCCTCCTGGCTGGAGGGTGATTCATAACCTCCTGTTGCTCATGCCAAGGAATAGCTAAACCAGAGTCCAAGGAGAAGCCGATGGCCAAGCAGCCACCAGAAGCCTTGGACCTGGCTCCTCCCAGTTGCCACATTGCATAATCCTCACAGAGTAAGGTGATTGTCAGCACACTGGGGCTTCCCCCAGGGTTCTTGTGACTCAGCCGTTGCTGGAAAGATGGCATGGCCCAGTATCGGACTAGCACACAGGAGGCACTTTTGAATGAATGGACCCTTTGGGACTCTGGGAACTAATACGAATGGTGAGGAAAGAGTGCTTCTTTATCCATGCCTTCCCTGTCATCTCACTCAGTGCCCAGACATAGTCCTGTGCAGCGATACAGCCACAGGCAAGAGCATGTCCTGGGCTGGGAAGAAAGGATGTAGTTAGTTGGCAGTACCTCCAGACAGACCTTTTCCATCTCCCCACCTGGCACCTGAAGAGTCCACTATCGTGTCAGGTCTTAGGAGTCCAAAGAGTTTATTTCAACCCGCATTGAGCTAACACTTAATCTGAATCACATCCTGTGTATTTTCTCAAAGTTGTTACTATAATAATAAAACAACAACAACAACTAATAATAATAATTGCAGCTGACACACATTGAACACCTACTATGGGCCAGCCACTGGACTAAGCACTTTATATATATTATCTGTTGTACTCCTTACGGCACACCTGTGAGGTAAATGCTATTTTTAAAAATTGAACTGTAAATTGATTTACAATGTTGTATTAGTTTCAAGTATAAGGTAAAGTTAATCAGTTATAGAGATATATAATATATAGTCACTCTTTTTTAGATTGTTTCCTCATATAGGTTATTACAGATTATTGAGTATAGTTCCCTGTGCTATACAGGAGGTCCTTATTGGTTATTTAATTTATATACAACAGTGTGTACATGTCAATCCCATCCTCCTAATACTATTATTGTCTCTGTTACACAGAAAAAGTTCAATCTATGAAGGGAAAGAGTTGAAATTCAAGTCCAGGTCTGTCTCACGACAGAATCAGTTCTGCATGGTTCTCTACTATAGCATCAAAGTGCTCTTTCAAAAGTAAGTCAGATAAAATAATTCCTTGGCTTGACAGCCTCCAGTGGTTTCCCATCACATGTAGAACCAAAGCCGACTTTCTTCCTGGGCCATCAAGGCCTGGCAGAACCCAGGCTGTACCTTCTTCCCCAGCCTCTGCCTCCTTTCCCCACCCCTCTAAAAAACTGTGCTCCAGGAACCGCATCAGTAGCCAGGCTCTGTACCAGCAGCCGTGATCCGCTATGAGTATGTTTGGTAGGCTGGCTTGGGTGCCTACCCTTGCTCACAGTGTTACCTCCCTTGGAAAATACCTCCCATGGTTCAAACAACCATCCCAGAAGCCCTGTCGGTATAAGGTGGAAGCTGCCTGTGGTTGTCAGTATGACCACTGTTCCGTGGAGAGTTGCTGGGCTATCTTAGAACGCTTGTTCTCTCTTTCTCACTTGTGCTGGAAGATTCTAGAAGGTTGAGAGTATCCCAGATCCTCTCCAGTACCAAGAAGAGTGTGATGCTAAGAGATAAATCTAAACAGCACTGGACTAGGAAAGATATGACCTATATCTTACTCCAGCTTTCTCGCTCAGTAGCTTAGGAGGCCTAAGGTGAATCTTCACTTTTCTAAGCCTCAATTTCTTTCTTCTTCTTCTTCTTTTTTTTCTGTTGTTTTTTATTTTTTGGCCATGCCATGCAGCTCGTGGGATTGTAGTTCCCTGACCAGGGATTGAACCCTGGGTCACAGCAGTGAAAGCACTGAATTCTAACCACTGGACCCCAGGGAACTCCCTAATGCTCAATTTCTTTATTGGTCAATGAAAGTCATAATATCTGCTCTTGAGGGATTGCTCTGAATATCTAATAAGATGACTTATTGGATAGTGTTCTGGAAAGTTGAGTGCTTACTATGTTTCAGATATGGCTCTAAGCTTCTTGCTCCAAATACCCAACCTTAATTTAACCATGAGATAACATCAGACAGGGCTTCGCAGGTGGCGCTGTGCTGTGTTGTGCTTAGTCACTCCGTCGTGTCTGACTCTTTGCGACCCCATGGACTGTAACCCACCAGGCTCCTTTGTCCACGGGGATTTTCCAGGCAAGAATACTGGAGTGGGTCAGGTGGTGCTAGTGGTAAACAACTTGCCTGTCAATGCAAGAGACGCAAGAGACACGGGTTTGATCCCTGGGTTGGGAAGATCCCCTGGAGTAGGAAAAGGCAACCCACTCCAGTATTGTTGCCTGAAAAACACCATAGACCAGAGCCTGGAGGGCTACAGTTCATGGGGTCACAAAACATTGGACACGACTGAAGCAGCTGAACACATTAAGCTGCTCACCTGTATTACCTCCATCATTCCCCAGAAAAACACTACTGTATTACTAGTAATCGTATGTCCACTTTGCAGATGAGGAAAATGAGGCACAGAGAGGTTAAGAGGTTTGTTCATCATTACCTAGCTAGTAAGTGTCAGAGCCAAATTGAGAATCCACCAATCTGACTTCAGAACCTGTGGCCTGAGCCATTTACTTTCACATGAAAGGTAAAGTGTTTTGTTTGGGTGAATGTTTTATCTGTTCTGGTGGCTCCAATGGAATACTGTAGACTGAGTGGCTTATAAACAACAGAAATTTATTTTTTGTAGTATAAAGTTCAAGGTACCAGCAAATTTAGTGAGGCCACTCCTTGGTTGTGGATGACCATCTTCTCGCTATAATCTCACGTGGCAGAGGGAGACGAAGGAGCTCTGTGGGCCTTTTCTTATAAGGGCACTGTCCCATTTATCAGGTTTCCATCCTCATTGCCTGATCACCTCCCAAAGGCCCACATTCAAATACCACCACATTGGGGATTAAATTTCAACATACCAATTTTGAGGGGATACAAACCTTCAGTCTATAGTAGGTGGGAGGTTATTATTATTTTTTTAAAGTAGCAATACTTTTTCTATCATTTTCTCTAAGTGTTATAGCATTTTTCCTCTCACTGGGCCCTATGCTACTTGGGTTCCTTCACCTGTTGTTGTTTAACTTTGTGGTAGGGAACCCTCTCCCTACCCAGTTTGCTTACTTCCTTCTTCCTCAAAGGTATAAGAGGTTCCCAACGAATGTGATGTTCCAAGAACATAATCTTCCCATGGTCAGAAAGGAGTGCAAGTGCCTGGGGTCTGATTCCTTTGTGTCTTCACGAGTACTGAGCACCTCCCATATGTCAGGGCCTGATCTAGTCAACTGGGGCTACGGCAAGGAACAATCAAAAAACCCCACCCTGCACAACTTCACTTCAGTGGTATTCTTGCTTCAAATACCCAACCTTAATTTAACCATGAAATAACATCAGACAGGGCTTCCCAGGTGACTCCATGGTAAAGAATCCACCTTCTAGTGCAGGGGGTGTAAGATATGCAGGTTCAATCCCTGGGTTGGGAAGATCCCCTGGAGGAGGGCATGGCAACCCACTCCAGTGTTCTTGCCTGGAGAACCCCCATGGACAGAGGATCCTGGAGGCCTATGGTCCATAGGGTCACAAAATTTTGGCAACCCCATGGACTGTAGCCTGCCAGCCTCCACTGTCCATGGGGGTTCTCCAGGCAAGAACACTGGAGTGGGTTGCCATGCCCTCCTCCAGGGGATCTTCCCAACCCAGGGATTGAACCCAGGTCTCCCGTGTTGCAGACAGATTGTTTACCATCTGAGCCACCAGGGAAGCCCATGAATACTGGAGTGGATAGCCTATCCCATTTCCTGGGGACTGTCTATACCCAGGAATCGAACTGGGGTCTCCTGCAGTACAGGTGGATTTTTTACCAGCTGAGCTACCGGGGAAGCCCACGATCCTGAGACATGACAATAAATACAATATGAGATCCTGAATTGGATCTTGGGATTAAAAAAAAGACATTAGTGGGAAAACTGGGGAAATTTGAATAAGGTCTATAGATTAGTTAACAGTGTTGTATCAATATTAATTTCCTGGTTTCGATACCATTACTATTATTATGTAAGGAGTTTAATGTGAGCGGAAGCTGGGTGAATGGTGTACAGCAACTCTGTGCTATGTTTCCTATTGTCCTGTAATGTCAAACATTATTTTAGGCAGTTTGAAAGCAGGCTGGCAGGCACAGAAATGATAAATGACAAAGGATATGGGAAGGACATTGACAGTATCTGCTGTACCTCCCGAGTCAGTGTCCTCATCTGTGAACTAGACCCAATAATAATGTATCTCAAGGAATTTGTATGGGAACCTACTTTTGAAGTATTATAAAAATGCAAGCTATGAGTATTCACTTTTGTGATAGAAGCTCCTAAAGAAATAAAAATATCAATACTCCATCCCCTCGAAACACTGTTTTTTAACAAAATTATTTCAAAATAAAAAGTTAAATATATCCTTGCCTTTCTGAGTCTTGCCTTTTGGTAGAGTGAATGTGGAGGAAGGGATAACTAAAGCAATTGGGAAATTAGTATTTTTGGGGGGGTTGAGAAATATTATTTTATTCATTAATCATCTAAAATTAATCATTGTTTTAAAATATTTATGACCTTACAATGAAATGAAATATGCTTAGCCTGAAGTCTCTGGACAACACTGGCCAGGCAAGGTCCCCTGTGTTCAAACTCTTTGGCCTAAAAGGACTCCAGTTAGAATTGTCTTGTCTTTTCCTCTCTCCCTACATATGCCTTCTTGGCTGATTTGTATTATCAGGTAGAAATTGGACTCTGAAGGCTTTGACAGGGTAAGGAGAAAAAAGCAAGGGATGTGAGGTAAAGTAAACATGTTGTTTATTTTGCTTTTCTTTCTTGGAGGGACCACTTCTCTCCAAATCCATTGGCCTGGTAAAGCTGTGAGCACTATCCTGACCTCTGGCATCCCAACACAGAAGTAGACAGTACCTCTCATCTGGACAGCCAGAGCCCTTCACCAGATAGGGAAATTAGCATTTTAGAAGGAAACAAATACTATGGATAAAGCAAGAAATGCAGATAGGGAGCAAGAGAGGGTCAGTTTTAAAACATGTTGGTTATGTCAGGCTTCCCTGAGAAGGTGACATTTGAATGAAGACTTTAAAGAAGAGAGAGAACAAGAGCCCCACAAAGTCAGCCACAGTGAATAGCAAGGGCAAAGGTCCTGAGGCCAGACCCGTTTAAGGAACAGCCGGAAGCCTAGTGTGACTAGAATAGAGCTGCACAAAGTAAGGTTGCCTCTTGCTGGGATCTTAGACAATGGACAGAGCGTGGCCACCAGGGAAGGCTCAGGGAAGTCAAACAATAGGCACCAAATAGGGGACCCGCCAGGCTTCCCAGGTGGCACTAGTGGCAAAGAACCTGCCTGCCACTGCAGGAGACATAAGAGATGTGGATTTGACCCCTGGATCAGGAAGATCCCCTGGAGGAGGGTTTGGCGACCCACTCCAGTATTCTTGCCTAGAGAATCCCATGGACCAAGGAGCCTGAAGGGCTACAGTCCAGGGGGTTTCAAAGAGTCAGACACGACTAAAGCGACTTAGCATGCACACAGAGGACCTGCCATTGACCTCTGTTTCCAGCTGAGTCAGTGATGACAGAAGCATGAAGGGAAGGAAAAGAGCAGGGAAGTGAAATCACTGAAATCTAGAATCCTTATCCAATTTCTGGTGAGGAAACAAATCATTATTAAGCACCATAATGAGTTTCTGAATCTCCTGTGCTTGATTCCTCACCAATCAGTGAACTCTAATTAATGCTGAGTGTGGTGGTAACACCACAGCCAGAGCCATCTTCATGATTTTGCCTTAATAAGTGTCATTGGCAGCATAGAAGGGTGGTCTGATTTTTCTTGTCCTAATGAGTGGTACTGAAAAAGTCCAGAGCATTATTCTGGTTTCATTTATATGTAGTATCAGAAGTCCCCGAGTCATCCAATTAGCATCATTTGGATATTTGGGGCCTAGTAGTGCATGCAGAACGGAGAAGGCGATGGCACCCCACTCCAGTACTCTTGACTGGAAAATCCCATGGACGGAGGAGCCTGGTAGGCTGCAGTCCATGGGGTCGAGAAGAGTCGGACACAATTGAGCGACTTCACTTTCACTTTCATGCACTGGAGAAGGAAATGGCAACCCACTCCACTGTTCTTGCCTGGAGAATCCCAGGGACGGGGGAGCCTGGTGGGCTGCTGTCTATGGAGTCACACAGTCAGACATGACTGAAGTGACTTAGCAGCAGCAGCAGCAGCAGCAAGGCATGCAGTAAACAGAGCGCGAGCAATCATGCCACATGGGAAGCAGCCTCTAGGCCTGATGTGTACCTGAGAAAAACGGGCTGAGTACCAGATAGGGTCCCTGGAGCCTCCCCAACTGGCAGCCATGGCCCAGGATGCTCTCTCGCCCATGCAGGAGCAGAAATCCACATAGGGAAAAGCAGCCTACTGATGGGAGGCTTGTAGACAGCAGTGTTTTCAGAACATCTCAGCTCATCCTGAGATCCACACCAATGTGGTGGCCTTGTTCTTACAGTGTGATAAAGATGGAATGAGAGGATTTAGTGGATAGTGTTCTCAAAAATGTGAACTATCCATTTCTGTAAGGTATTGCTATGCACGCATGCTAAGTTACTTCAGTCGGGTTTGACTCTTTGCAGTCCTATGGATCGTAGCCCGCCAGGCTCCTCTGTCCATGAGATTTTCCAGGCAAGAATACTGGAGTGGGTTGCCATTCCCTTCTCCAGAGGATCTTCTCAACCCACGGATTGAATCCTGTGGGGTCGAATTCCAGCCTCTTACATGTCCTGCATCGGCAGGCAGGTTCGCTACCACTAGAACCGCCTGGGAAGCCCTAGTGTCACTACATATGTATTACCATTATTGTTATTATGCACCATGGGAGGAATTAAGAAAGTAGGACACCTGCAACCATAGTGTTTCCAGCATTCCTGCGTCTCTAATGTTATAGAGGAGGCCATTATCCTCTTTTTGAGAAACAACAGCTACCATGTTAAGCACTTACTATGTGCCAGGAGTAAAGGCTTGCATACATGATCTCATTTAGTCCTCACAGCAATCCCATGAAGTAGGTACTGCTTCTCCATTTTAAAGTCGGGTATGTGAGGCTCAGAGATGTTAACTAACTTGCCCAAGGTAACACAATAAGTCATTAGCATCAGAGTTTACCGGCAGGAGACTAGCTCTAGGATTCTGTATCCTTATCTCAGTGCTAAAAGGCGTTTGAAATAGCACATGCAAGACACACATACCCCCAAGTGGTAGATGTGGATCTCTAAGAGGAAGACACCAGTTTCACCCTTTGGGCTCCATACAGGCCTGGCTGTAGAAGAAGACCCCCAAGCAAGTGGACCACTCCAGCTGGGAGTGATTGTGGATAGAAGTGGGCACTTGGATGCTTGGGGGTGGGGTGCTGTGGGGGTATCTGGCTTCCCAATTGGGAAGACTAGGCTCAGGACAAGAGTGACAGACCAACTCTGAATTGCAGAAACACCCAGAGTAGCAGTCACCAACTTCATCGCATCCTTGTGCCTGTGAGGCAACTACAGGCACAGAGAGGTGCTGAGGCTTGTCTAAGGTCACACAGCTCGCAAGAGGGCGGGTGCAGTGTAGAACCCTGGTCTTCAGGCTCCAGTTCGGTGCTCTTGCTGCCACTCCACTCCCACTGGCCCCTCAGGTTCAGTGCACAGCAGTCAGAGGGAAGCCACGTCTTTGTGATTGAAGCTATTGTCTGGATGGTGGTTCTCAGTATTGCCCAGAGACCTGCAGAAGTGGCAGTCTTCAAGTCCCACCCAGGACTGACTGGGGACTGAGATCCAGCAAAATGGGACTTTGCAAGCCCTCTAGGAGACCCTGATACACACTCAAGTGTGAAAACCACCGGCCCAGACAGAAAGGCACAGTGCCGAGTGCTGCAGCCATAGATGTGCATTCGGACTGTCAACTCGCACAGCACAAAGAAGGGTCGTCTTCCTAGAGAAGGACAGTGAAAAGGAACACAGCTCTCAAGCCACACCTGCAGAGCAAGGTCACCTTCCAACACATGTGGCGGTTAGACATGCACAGACGGGGAGGAGGAGTGCAGCCAGTACTTGCTCATCCACAGGTGCATCAGACAGTGTAGTTTTGCCAACTCAGCAACTCCCCAGAGATGTGCCAGTTCCACTGCTTGTTGCCCAGGAGGTGCATCCCTGCCCTCTGGGAAATTGCCATGCAGGATCATAGAACCTCTGATCTGGGAGGGATCTTAGAGAGTACCTACCTCATTGCCCATCCCTACTGCATCACTGGTGATGCCCCTGACTTTCCTTCTCCAGAGGAACCTGGCAGGCTACAGTCCATGGGGAGGCAAAGAGTCAGACAGGACTTAGCACTGAGCACAATCATTTTTAGGACAGTGGTAGGCCACACAAAACATGAGTGGCTCCTAGTTTGTGGCCTCTGGTTTAATATCTTTCTTTCCCACTTGGCTGTCTGCTCCACAGGGGCACATGCCCCTGGTTCTGCTCTGCTCACCACAGTGTCTGGATTCAACAAATGGAAAAATAAAAATAGAAAATGGACCCACCCTCCCAGTAGAACACCAGGTTCAGAAAGAATACACTGGCATGGGGATGGCACTCTGTCACTCGCCTCTTTTTCAATTGCCCACTGGAAATGGCCCCATGTCCCTTTAAGCCCTACTCCCGGTTGACCCCTGCAGGCCTCCTTACCCTCTGCCCTGAAGTCATACCCTGGCCACATGGGTTCTGGTGGGGGTGGGGCCCTCTGTGATGTCACCAAGGGCCCAGCCCTGCCTGGTGCTCAGTCTCCAGGTGCCAGCGCAGACCAGCGCACCAGGAGCCACTTGGTCTCAGCTCACGATGCGCTCTGTAATATGGTTATTTTTTTGGCCTACGCTTATCTCGTTTGTCTTTGCCTATGTGTTTTATGTTCTGAGAGATGAAGCCGAAGAACTGCCGAGGATGGTGCCCAGTGGAAGGCACTTCCGCGTTCGGCAGAATCAACCAGAGTATGCCCCAGGCTGGTTTGGGAGCAAGTGGCACTGGCTGTTAATCTTCCTCATGTTTTTGGTCATCCTGAAGTTTCCTGGAGGCGATGACAAAAGTAATGCGGGCACTCCTCCTGGCCGTCAGGGCTGTTCATCTGGCTCTCCAGGAAGAAAGAAGATAAGGCCTTCCCCCTACAAAGACTCTATGTGCGGTGCCTTAACCCAGTCCGAGACGTCACTGATGAACCTTATGTCCAGGGTGAAGAATATGAAACTCACTGTGGCAACCGGTGATCAATGCCAATGTCCCAATATCGAGGTTCCTGGTGACGCACGGAATAATGATACAATACTTGAGGTATGGGACACCGGAGACCCGGATGAAGTGGATTTTCACATCAAAGAAGAAGAGGAGTAGTTGAGTGTTGACAAAGTGTATCCAAACTAATAAAAGTATTTTGCAGCAAAAGGAAAAATGCCTCTGATATTTTTTATTCATGCTACAATTTTACCTTTTCCAGAATGTGGTATAATTGGTATCATGCAGTGTTTTCCAGACTGAGAGACCTGCGTTCGATCCCTGGCTTGGGAAGATCCCCTGGAGAAGGAAAAGGCTACCCACTCCAGTATTCTGGCCTGGAGAATTCCATGGACTGTACAGTCTATGGAGTCACAAAGAGTCGGACACGACTGAGTGACTTTCACTTTCACAGTGTATACCCTTTCCCAGAGTAGCTTATTATACTTTAACATTCATTAAGGTATCATCCATTTATTTTTGTGATTTGATAGCCCATTTTTTTTATTCTTGAATAATATTATGTTATATTGATGTTCTGTAGTTAGTTTAAACATTCTGCTAGTAAAGGACATTTTGGTTGCCTCCAATTTGTGTGTGTGTGTGAGAGAGAGAGAGAGAGGGAATGAGTTAAGCTTTATAAAGTTCATGTCCATGTTTCTGTGTGGGCATTAGCTTTCAAATCATTTGGTGAACTATCTAGGAGCAAAATAGCTAGATCATAGAGTATGACAATGTTTAGCTATGTTAGACATTGCTTCCAAAGTAACTGTACCATTTTGCATTCCCACTAACAACAAATGAGAGTTCCTGTTGTTTCACATCTTTGCCAGTAACTGGTTTTGTCAGATTTTTGTATTTGGCCATTCCAAAGGGACTAGATCTGATAGATAGAATGCCTGATGAACTATGGACTGAGGTTCGTGACACTGTACAGGAGACAGGGATCAAGACCATCCCCATGGAAAAGAAATGCAAAAAAGCAAAATGGCTGTCTGGGGAGGCCTCACAAATAGCTGTGAAAAGAAGAGAAGCGACAAGCAAAGGAGAAAAGGAAAGATATAAACATCTGAATGCAGAGTTCCAAAGAATAGCAAGGAGAAATAAGAAAGCCTTCCTCAGAGATCAATGCAAAGAAATAGAGGAAAATAACAGAATGGGAAAGACTAGAGATCTCTTCAAGAAAATCAGAGATACCAAGGGAACATTTCATGCGAAGATGGGCTTGATAAAGGACAGAAATGGTAGGGACCTAACAGAAGCAGAAGATATTAAGAAGAGGTGGCAAGAATACACAGAAGAACTGTGCAAAAAAGATCTTCATGACACAGATAATCTCGATGGTGTGATCACTCACCTAGAGCCAGACATCCTGGAATGTGAGGTCAAGTGGGCCTTAGAAAGCATCACTATGAACAAAGCTAGTGGAGGTGATGGAATTCCAGTTGAGCTATTTCAAATCCTGAAAGATGATGCTGTGTAAGTGTTGCACTCAATATGCCAGCAAATTTGGAAAACTCAGCAGTGGCCACAGGACTGGAAAAGGTCAGTTTTCATTCCAATCCCAAAGAAAGGCAATGCCAAAGAATGCTCAGACTACCACACAAGTGCACTCATCTCACACGCTAGTAAAGTAATGCTGAAAATTCTCCAAGTCAGGCTTCAGCAGTACATGAGCCATGAATTTCCAGATGTTCAAGCTCGTTTTAGAAAAGGCAGAGGAACCAGAGATCAAATTGCCAACATCTGCTGGATCATAGAAAAAGGAAGAGAGTTCCAGGAAAACATCTATTTCTGCTTTATTAACTATGCCAAAGCCTTTGACTGTGTGGATCACAATAAACTGTGGAAAATTCTGAAAGAGATGGGAATACCAGACCACCTGACCTCCCTCTTGAGAAACCTGTATGCAGATCAGGAAGCAACAGTTAGAACTGGACATGGAACAACAGACAGGATCCAAATAAGAAAAGGAGTACATCAAGGCTGCATATTGTCACCCTGCTTATTTAACTTATATGCAGAGTACATCATGAGAAACGCTGGACTGGAAGAAGCACAAGCTGGAATCAAAATTACCGGGAGAAATATCAATAACCTCAGGTATGCAGATGACACCAACCTTATGGCAGAATGTGAAGAGGAACTAAAAAGCCTCTTGATGAAAGTGAAAGAGGAGAGTGAAAAAGTTGGCTTAATGAGGTGGATGAAACTGGAGCCTATTATACAGAGTGAAGTAAGCCAGAAAGAAAAATACCAATACAGTATACTAACGCATATATATGGAATTTAGAAAGATGGTAACAATAACCCTGTATACGAGACAGCAAAAGAGACACTGATGTATAGAACAGTCTTATGGACTCTGTTGGAGAGGGAGAGGGTGGGAAGATTTGGGAGAATGGCAGTGAAACCTGTATAATATCATGTATGAAACGAGTTGCCAGTCCAGGTTCGATGCACTATACTGGATGCTTGGGGCTGGTGCACTGGGACGACCCAGAGGGATGGTATGGGGAGGGAGGAGGGAGGAGGGAGGAGGGTTCAGGATGGGGAACACATGTATACCTGTGGTGGATTCATTTCGATATTTGGCAAAACTAATACAATTTTGTAAAGTTTAAAAATAAAATAAAATTCAAAAAAATTTTCAAAAAAAAAAAAAAAAAAAGCTCAACATTCAGAAAACTAAGATCATGGCATCTGGTCCCATCACTTCATGAGAAATAGATGGGGAAACAGTGGAACAGTGTCAAACTTTATTTTTGGGGGCCCAAAATCTCTGCAGATGGTGATTGCAGCCATGAAATTAAAAGATGCTTACTCCTTGGAAGAAAAGTTATGACCAATCTAGATAGCATATTCAAAAGCAGAGTCATTACTTTGCCAACAAAGGTCCGTGTAGTCAAGGCTATGTTTTTTTCCAGTGGTCATGTATGGATGTGAGAGTTGGACTGTGAAGAAAGCTGAGTGCCGAAGAATTGATGCTTTTGAACTGTGGTGTTGGAGAAGACTCTTGAGAGTCCCTTGGACTGCAAGGAGATCCAACCAGTCCATTCTAAAGGAGATCAGTCCTGGGTGTTCTTTGGAAGGACTGATGCTAAAGCTGAAACTCCAGTACTTTGGCCACCTCATGCGAAGAGTTGACTCATTGGAAAAGACTCTGATGCTGGGAGGGATTGGGGGCAGGAGGAGAAGGGGATGACAGAGGATGAGATGGCTGGATGGCATCGCTGACTCGATGGACGTGAGTCTGAGTGAACTCCGGGAGTTGGTGATGGACAGGGAGGCTTGGCGTGCTGCAATTCATGGGGTTGCAAAGAATCGGACACGACTGAGCGAATGAACTGAACTGAACTGAACTGAATTAGTGTGTAATGGTATCTCATTGTTTTGTTTTCACCAGTCTACTCTGAAAAGTTATCTTAATTCCATATTTCCATTGTAGCATTTCCATTGTGTTTTATTACCATAAATTCTTCAGGCATTTTATCTTTAATCTGAGGTTTAAATAGATCATCTGCTCAGGGAAACTTCTGCTGCTGTTTATATCATCAGTTACTACTTTGCTAAATTAGTCCTCTAATAATTTTTTCATGAATGACTCATAACTTTAAATCATGTATATTGGAAAATACTTATTTTTAATTCACAATACTGACCACATTTTATTTTCTTGAGTATTGCTTTGTCCACTAAAGTTTAGTGGCTCCACACAAAAGTTTAAGTTCAGCATTAACTTCTTCCTTTTTTTTTTTTTTGGTTTGTTTTGATTGTCTTATATACTTGCTAGATGGTAACCAAAGTTATATTAGTACCAGTTGCAGTTGCAGTAGTACGTTTACCCTGGAACTTTTACTTACAAGCATATATGTATTTTATCAGAATATTGACTTTATCTTATGTCTTCTTTGTATGGTTTTGAGAAGCTATATGCTCATTATTCAAGTATTTTTATAGTCTGTGCCTTTTCTCCACTGAGATTCAAATGAATCCATTTATATAATGTTAGATAGAGGGAATAATCATAAAATATGTTGATATAGTTACTAAGGGAGATATATTTTTAAAAGAACAGTAACTAAACTATTTGCTATTTGCTAGCAAAAATAATTTTCTCTCAGTGTATTTTGTAATTATGAAAGTCCAATTATTCTTGCATATAGTCTATATAATCAGAGAAGATATATTAGCAAGGACCTCAATCGAGCATAGATTTATAGAAAATCTAATGTTCGGTTTTAACTAGTCTAACTCAGAGTCTTGTTATGGTTCAGTTATCAACATTCTTGTTTTTCTGTCAGTAAAGAGAATGTGCTAGTTTTCTTGGGGGGAAGACTATTTTAATCAATATTTTCCTATGCTTTTGATTTTCAAGAAAACAGAAATCTTAAGACACTTGTTTTCAAGGGTCTGGTACTGTGCCTAATGAATATTTCTCTAATTAATATGTTATCATTAGTAAAACATACATTCTGTTTACTTCCAACACTGATTTAAAGTGACCTATGATAAAAGATGTATTAAATGTTTGGGATTGACATGTACAGACTGCTATATTTAAAATGGATAACCATCAAAGACCTACTGTATAGCTCAGAGAACTCTGCTGAATACTCTGTAATAACTTAAATGGGAAAAGAATTTGAAAAAGAATAGATATATGTGTAACTGAATCACTTTGCTGTACACCTGAAGCTAATGCAACATTGTTAACTAATTATACTCCAAGATACTACTTTGCCAACAAAGGTCCATCTAGTCAAGGCTATGGTTTTTCCTGTGGTCATGTATGGATGTGAGAGTTGGACTGTGAAGAAGGCTGAGTGCCGAAGAATTGATGCTTTTGAACTGTGGTGTTGGAGAAGACTCTTGAGAGTCCCTTGGACTGCAAGGAGATCCAACCAGTCCATTCTGAAGATCAGCCCTGGGATTTCTTTGGAAGGACTGATGCTAAAGCTGAAACTCCAGTACTTTGGCCACCTCATGCGAAGTGTTGACTCATTGGAAAAGACTCTGATGCAGGGAGGGATTGGGGACAGGAGGAGAAGGGGACGACAGAGGATGAGATGGCTGGATGGCATCACTGACTCGATGGACATTGAGTCTCAGTGAACTCTGGGAGTTGGTGTTGAACAGGGAGGCCTGGCGTGCTGCGATTCATGGGGTTGCAAAGAGTCGGACACGACTGAGTGACTGACCTGATCTGATAAAATTAAAAATTTTAAAAAAGAAAATAAACTTTCATAGAAGACAAAGATAGCAATATAAACTAAAAAAACATTGAGAATGAGGCAAAATATTATTGTACTTCACGGTATACTAGCTTTATCAATATAAATATAGTCATTATTTGAAATGGAAGGAAATTAACTCAGCATTGCTCTTTCACATAAAGGCATATAAATGCATATTCAGATATAGATACAAACAATAATGGCATTTTTATCAACCATTCATCTCCTTGTATGTTGTCCATTATAATAGAATCTGTTTGTTGTCTCTCAATATAGTGGTATCCTCTTTCATATATCAGATGTTTGTTAAGCACCTACTATGTGTCAGAGTGTTTCAGGCACTGGAGATACAGTGGTAAAAAAATTCCTTGTCCTCATGGGATTTATATTTTATTCTCAATTTAGGTAGAGATAAGCAAAGAAGCCAAATATATCATGTAATCACTAAGGACTATGGAGATAAAACAGGCAGAGGGAAAAAGAACTCAGTTAACTAAACATACATGGAATTAGAAAGAACACTAACTTGTTCTATATTTTTCATTTTTGTCACTAATATAAGAAATCTAAGACTCTGTGGAACTGACATTGAGAAAATCATGCCCAGAATTATATCTTGTTATTAGTCAATGCAGTGTTTAAAGTGGACATGGTGAGTTTTTAGCCACATCTTCAAAATATACATTCTTCATGTATTTTACAGGCAATCTTCTTTTTTAAAGTTGAAATACAGTCCATGGGGTCAGAAAGAGTTGGACATGACTGAGGGACTAAGCACAGCACATAGTTGATTTACAATGTTGTTTTTTTAACTGTTTATATGCAATCTTAACCCTGTTATTGATGACGGATTTCTTTTGCCCTGATGGCTATCTCTTTGTAGAATCTTAATAAGTTTGAGATTAGAAACAAAGACTTTCCTGCAATGCATGTGGTCTTAGTTCTTTTACACATTTCTTATTGGATGTTTTAAGTTATAAAAAAAATAGCACATTAATTTTTTGAAAATGACAACATATCTTATTCAGGAATAACTCTGGAACTTCATGAAAGAAGCTTATTTTCCCACTGTTAATTTTGCATGCCAAAATGCTCATATCATTAGTCATTTCTCTCAAATATATCCTTGCAATTTTTAACTGAACTGAGCCTATGAATTTAGTAATTTTCTAGTAGCAAATAAGATCCTACGGGAATGAGACACCAAGAAAAAGGTGGGGTTGGAGATAGTTTTGAGTATAGGTATAGGCCTAGGATTCAGGATGTTCCATTGTATTTCAAAAATATGTGGGAGATACCAGTTTTGGAAGGACAAGCCTTGTGCACTTTTAAAGTTTGTTTAGTGTTGGCTCGTTTCTGGCTATGCAGTGAAAGTAAAAGTATTAGTCACTCAGTCATGGCCAACTCTTTGGGACCCCATGGACTATAGCCCACCAGGCTCCTCTGTCAATGGAATTCTCCAGGCAAGGATACTGGTTGGGTTTACCATTTACTTCTCCAGGGGATACATACAATGTATATATTTAATATACATATTAAGTAACCAGAAAATGAAAATTCATGGTTGGAGAGAATATTAACCAAGTTTTAATAGTTCTAATGTGAAAGACAATGCCTTTGCTAGCTTGCATTAAGCGATGTGAAATATACTCTATGAAAACATTTCCCAAAGCTGGCCTTTTGTTACAAAAATTTGAGATATGTGCAATTCACACATCTTTGATCAATTTAAGCACATTCTGTCTTACTGGCAGGGACCAAAATCTGTAATCAGACAAAGAGTCCTCTGATGGGGGAGATGATAGAAATGGCAATGACAGTGCACATGGGGTCCTAATTGAGGAATTTTCTAACGGTTATCTAGTAATACGGGGTGCCCTCCATTTGGACTCTGGCAGTA
>NC_091789.1:63726155-63823706 GCF_029378745.1 Bos indicus
GGTGTTAAAAATATCTACCCTTTCTACTTTGGTCAGATGGCTTCTATTTTTTGTTTCAGCTTTTAAAAAGTTACCTTGCAACTATTCTTTCATATATGCTGTGATGCGCTGGGCTTAGTCACTCAGTGGTGTCCGACTCTTTGTGACCCCATGGACTGTAGCCTGCCAGGTGCCTTTGTCCATGGGGATTCTCCTGGCAAGAATGCTGGAGTAGGTTCCCATGCCCTCCTCCAGGGGATCTTCCCAACCCAGGGATTGATCCCAGGTCTCTCACACTGCAGGTGGATTCTTTACCATCTGAGTCACCAGGGAAGCCCAAGAATACTGTAGTGGGTAGCCTATCACTTCCCCAGGGGATCTTCCCAACCCAGGAATTGAACCAGGGTCTCCTGCATTGCAGGTGGATTCCTTACCAGCTGATCTACCAGGGAATCCCATTCTTTCATATAGAACCTATATCTACTCTTTTGGGAAGTAGCACGCTATAAATCTTAAATGAGTAAAACGCTTTTTGCAAAGACCTTGTGACAATGATAAAAGTCCAGGTGTGCTCCAAATACTAAAGACAGAGCCTTGGTTTCCCTGATGCCTCAGACAGTAACGAATGTGCCTGCAATTCAGGAGACAGGTTCAATCCCTGGGTCGGGAAGATCCCCTGGAGGAGGAAATGGCAACCCATTCCAGTATTCTTGCCTGGAGAATCCCATGGACAGAAGAGCCTTGCAGACTACACTCTATGGGGTCCAAAGAGTTGGACGTGACTGAGGGACTAACACTTCCACTTTCATTTTTCTGGTTTCCCCTGCCCTCTCCGCTGCACAACCCCTTATTCTCCCATCCTTTAGTTTGCTGTCCAGAAGGGAAGAATTCCTCTCAGAGAGTAGAGAATCTTTAGTTCAGAGAGCGTGAATGACTCAACCAACACCACACAGTGAGCAATAGAACTGACCAGAAGCCAGGTCTCCTGACTTAGAGCACAGTTCACTCTCCATTCGACTATGAGGGCATTCCAATCCTTCTGATAAGTCAGGGAAATCTAAGAAGCATGCACATAAAGGCACATATTTTTAGCCTTCCTCACACATTTCCTTTGGCTTAGCTTATTTAGGTTCCAGAATAACTTTAGTCCTAGACTCTATCTTTTAACTCCCAAATAGTATACTGCCTGTCTTTGGAATTCTGATTACAAAGTTCTTTATTCATCTACTCAGATCATCTCACATGTTAAGTGGCTGCCATGTGCAAAGCTGTGCATGCCATGCTAAGTCACTTCAGTTGTGTTCAACTCTTTGGGACCCCATGGACTGTAGCCTGTCAGGATCCTCTGTCCATGGGATTCGCCAGGGTAGAATACAGGAGTAGGTTGCTATTTCCTTCTCCACATGTGCAAAGCACTGGCTTCCTCAAAGAACTGCTAGACACAAACTGGTGTTGTGAACAGAACAGCGGATCTGGAGACCTGGGTTTTCATTCTGGTGCTGCCCTGGATTTGCTGTCTGGCTTTGTACAAAGTCACTTGGCCTCACTCAGTTTCAAGTTTCTCATTTGAAAATTAAGGTGATAATATCATTTGGCCTGTAAGAGAGTTACTCTAATTGCTGTGTGTGCGTATGTTAGTCACTCAGTCGTGTCTGACTCTGCAACCCCATGGACTGTAGCCTGCCAGGCTCCCCTGTCCATGGAATCTCCAAGCAAGAATACTGGAGTGGGTTGACATTCCCTTCTCCAGGGGATCCTTCTGACCCAAGGATCAAACCCGGGTCTCCTGCACTAGAGGCAGATTCTTTACTGTCTGAGCCATCAGGGAAGCTACCATTCATTAAAAACTGTGTGCCAGCCACTGTCACACAGCCCTCTGTGTGCACAATATCATCGAGTCTTTAGATGACCATGTTTACAATCAATACACTATTATTTCCCCTACTGTACTGATAAGAGCACTCAAGCTGGAGAGATTAAGCAACATTCCCAAAGTAAGTAAGGAGGATCTGGGGTTTGGATCAAAGTGGACTCCAGAGTTTCCATAGCCAACACCACTGGTCCCTCCCAACATAAAAAATAATTAAGAATATACCTTGAAAGGCATTAAGCTAATTTTAAAGCATTCTCATTTACTCTACTTCTACCTATCTGAACTTCTATGATGTGAATATGTCTATTCTTCTGCTCATTTCTTTGTCTTGTCAAATAATCACCTCAAATGTCCAAGTGATAACCTGGAGGTGAAGGACTCAAGCCCTTGACTTTCACAATAAAGAGGCTCTGGGTAGGCTCCATAAGACCATGCTTCCTGTGTCTCAAAATTTCACTATCTTCTTCCTTCTCTGCAATCTTTTGGGGACTCATCCTTCCTGGGAAGTTCAGAGGCCCATTTTCAGCCAAATACAAATGTTAGAAGCTTTTCTCCAAAGGAGAAAAATGAGTGAGAATCTAGTCTCTTGGAAGATCCAGCTAACCCATCTTATAAAGCAGGCACAGAAGCCATGAAATACACCAACCATTTCTCTCCCAAGGACTTTTGCCAGCCTTGGCACAGGCTGGTTCATTTGAAATATATAATTAAATATTCTTAACAACTCAATTATTCTACCTCACTTTGATCAATAGTTCATTACCTAAGTCAGATGTGCCAAAAGAGGCAAACTCTTCAGCTCATTTTGTCCTACATTTGCATGAATATTATGCACTGAATATTATGCTTCTTTGAACTTCAAAAGAACTTCCTGGCCTCTTTTGACTACAACTTTAACAATTGAGCATAATGGAATTATAGAAAGACATTTTCCCAGCTAAAGATCTCCATCCTCGCTGCTTTTGGACAGGAACAAACTTTTATATAAGCCACAAATGGCTCATTCATCCACTGTGATGGCACTGTCCATATTTCCCGGGTTCCTGAGCGGGTTTTCCCTCCTGTGAGAGCAAGGTAACTCTGGCTAATTAGCTACTAGCAAGTGGCAGCACCCACTTCTACTTCTCCTTGTGCAAACAGCTTTCTGCTTTGAAAGCATTTCCTCCAGACCTCCTCAGATTCTACACCAGTTGAGTGAGTGTCTTTGACCATAATAGCATCGCCCCTCATTCCATCCTGATGCCTAAAATGCGAGAGCAAACAGGCTACCGAGCATCTGCCTTGACCAACATGCTTATACTCAAACCAGCCCATGAGTGAGAAAAAAACCTTGGCTTCCTTGGGTACAACAGTATCAGGCAGCAAGGAGTGACGTGAAACTTTATGATCCTTACACATTTCTTGAAGTTTTTCTGTTATTTTTTTCCCCTCATTTTGCTTCTTCCATTCCTATACCTACTCTTCTCTAGAACTCAACAGCACAATATGGGAATCCTGATTTCCTTTTACTTCAAAGGACTTTTTCCTGTTGTCAAAGTAATATTGCCAATTGTGAAATCTTTGGAATAAACAGAAGTATAAAAATGAACAAAAATAACAGTCATGGAACTACTACCCAGAGATAAAAATTAGTTCCCTCTTGCACACCATGTGTGTGTGTGCATGCTCAGTTGTGTCTGACTCTTTGTGTCCCCATCGACTGTAGTCTGCCAGGCTGGCTCCTCTGTCCATGGGGTTTTCCAGGCAAGAATACTGGAGTGGGGCTGCCATGCCCTTTTCCAGGGGATATTCCTGACCCAGGGATTGAACCTTTTTCTCCTTCATTGGCAGGTGGATTCTCTACCACCGAGCCACCTGGGAAGCCTCACTGTGCACCAAGCATGAATATAAATTTCAGGTAGAAGAGAGAACTATGGGTAAAACCCCAAACTATGGAAGCAGTAGAAAAAATATAAGAATATGGAGTAGGAAAGACCTTCCTAGGAATAAGAAGAAATCCACAAGCCATAAAGGAAATGAATGACAGATCTGACTACACAAAAATTTAAAACTTCTATATGGGAAAATATGGCTTATACAAAGTTTGAATGAAATGGCAGACTGGGAAAACAATACGTGAAATACAAAAGGTTAATTACAACATTTGAAATAACAAAATGTTAATAAATAAGCTTTTGCAAATCAATAAGACAAGCAACCCAACTGAAAAATAGCCAATTCACTGGAGAAATACAATTAAATTAAAAGTAATTGAAAATACACTCCAGTAACAGGAAACTCTCACAGCACAACTGAAATAGGATTTCCTCTAGTAAACTGGCCCATGAATACAGCGATTAGTAATACTTTTAGTGAAGGAATTAGAAATGGACATGCATACATATATGGTGGAAGTGTAAACTGATACTTTTTTTGGAAGGACAATTTGACAATTTTTGCCAAGATTAAAACTGAGCATACACTTTGACCTGACAATTACTCACAAACACTTGCTTAAGTGCTTTCAGGCATTCACTAATGCCTTACTTATAGTAATAACAAAACTGGAAACAATCTAAATATCTACAAATAGGGACTATCTAAACAAACCATGGCACACTCATATAACCGGGTACTATGTAGGCATTAAAATGAACATGGTACTGTTACACTGAAATGTTCTGACATGGAAAGATGTCCTGGACACACTGCTGAATAAAGCAAGTTATAAGGAAAAAAAATATATAATATCCAATTTTTGTAAAAGAAAAAATCCCTATAGATATGTATGTTTTGATAACACAGAGAGAAAACAGCATGGAAGAAACAGAAAACTATTACTATTATTAATAGTAACAGTCATCCCTGAGGTGCGGGAATGGGAGTTGAGAGAAACAGGTTCTTTATGAAGTTCAGATACTTTCACATCATTTTGTTCAGTGAGTAGTATTCATTTCACAATTTAAGAAATTTCAAAATAAGCTAATATAACCATTTTCCAGGGCTATCATTTGCAATAAGGAGTGTTTGGTAGCATGAGAATACATTACAAGGATCATTTATGCAACCGTTTCCTAGTGTTTCTAATGTCTTGTAGAGCTGCAATATAAATTTCTGTGCATGCAGTGTATGTGTGTGTGCAGTGTATGGGTGTGTGAGTGTGTATGTGTGCCAAGGCAACATACCTAAGGCATAGACTTTTAGAGTCTCCTTTTAGTGGAGATAACTTTGCACATATCTTTGAGACAGTTAGCTTGGGTCAGGCCCCAGAGAATGATGCTGAGGGCTCATTTAGGGAATGACGATGACCTAAGCCTCATTATCTGACTATAAGCTGGAAACACTAGCCCAGAACTGGTCCCTTAGGTCATCTGCTACATAATCATTTTGACACCAATTGAATATCCAAAGGGCTTGGGATAGACTCACAGGCAGTAGGAAATGTTAGAGAGTGATAATTTGGGGTCTGTCAATCAGTTTTCAATCATATTTTTTCTTTGGTTTGTCAATTAAGCTCTAATTGTCTATTTCTATGGACAATATTACTCAATTCTTCATTAACATGGAAGGCTTCCCAGAGAAGATTGTCTCCTAAGAGTTGCAAGCTTCCCCATGCTGCCACAAGGCCATAAGGGAAGTTTCTCCCTAAGAAACAAAGGAGTTTTAAGTCCAGCTGCTTGTGAGCTTAGCTGAGAATGGACTGGACTTTTCTCTCACATCCACTTAAATCAAGGCAAACTTCTGGAAGACGAGGGTTCTGAGGTGGATTACGTATTCAAGCAGAAGAAGGTCGGTTGAGGACTACAAGAGAAGAGGCTGATTTAAGCTCTCTTGCTCCTACTGTGCCCTGCTCAAACTTCCTTTTTTGTGTCTCAATCATACGAGATTACAATGGATCACTCATGTTTAAAAGCCTAATCAAAAGCCCCATTTCTCCCAGGAAGGAGACTCACTTTACTATGAAAACCATAGTGAAGCAGAAAGACAGGTAACAGTGGAACAGATTCGGCACTGTTCTCCCTAACAGAGAGCCTCATGCCCAATATATTTAACTTAAGCTGATAAAGGGGATACGTGTTGAAGTGATGGGCTTCAGATGCTGTTTCAGTTCCTACCAGGCATACTTACACACTTCCTTCTCATGAATAAGTTCAGTGGAGCAGAGAACGCCCCGTCTTGGACCAGTTCCACATTGTGCTTCTTTTGATGCAGCCAAAAAGGGGAACTAGAGAGAGGGCTTTTCCTTCAAATGCAGAGCCAGGGTCCACCTTGGAGGTGGCTGCAAATGGCCCAAAGAAGGTGAGGCTCACAGTGGGCAAAGGCAGGCAGACAGCTCCTAAGAAGGGCAGAGATGTCAATGGTTACTCATAAGTCTCCCAAATGTGGCCGCAAGGAGGGTTAATTACCCGCCTTTCCTGCCACTCGGCTTTCTCCAATGTGTCAGCCCATGACACGGATCGCTGATTTTCTAGAAATATTCCCTGGCTTTGCAGGGACGTTCCGTTCAACAAATGGCATCCAATTTGCTCACGGTCCCTGGAATCTCAATTTCCTCAAAGGATTTTTCATCTCAATCCAGTTCGTGTGAAGGTTTTTTCCTTCTTCATTTTTCAGCAGAAGAGAATAGGCAGAGCCTGCTTTACTTTTTTTTTTCTTTTTCTTTTCTGTGTTATTCTTTTTCATAAAGTGAAATCCTTTGCTGAAGAGTCTGAAATTTGGGAAAAAATCCAGCTCATCTGTCAGATATTTCTAGAATTATGTAAAATTGAATGAAATTTGTTCAGTTCAGAACAGGAAATGGAAAATAACTAATGTGTCATGTGTTCTATGAGATGAAAACTGTATGATAATCAGAAAAATAGCCCCAAATTCATTGGCCTGATTCAAAGCTCTCCTTTTATCAACTCACACATAAACCAGTAACATTCACTTTCTTAGATTCGTGGCAGGGCCACATTTGGGCTAACTCGCAATCTCTTCAGATTATAAGCACCTTCTCAAAGAAATGACAAGAAAGTATCTTGTTTTTTTTTAAACTCAAGACACTTAGGTTTTACTTGCTCTGTTCTGCTTCCTTCTAGGAAAAGAAAGAACAGCAACAAGGAAAAGATGTATCTCATGCCTCCCATGCAGCCCATCTTCCACTTTTTTCTCATTCCAGCCAGTGCAAAAGGCAACTTGAAACTTTCAGGGCCCCGTGTACTCAAGCTGTTGGGAAGAAAGCAGACAAAAAGACTTAGAACAGATCTACTGGAACTGATGGAGACCTCTTATCTCAGGCTTCTAACCTACTGGGGGGCGGGAAGGGCTGGGGGAATTGACATATGTAATAAGCACTGTTTTCCTGCAAAGAAAGAGAACTTGCCTCTCCTGCCTTGCAAAGACTGTGGGGGAAAATTTAAGTGGATGAACATACATTCCTATCCAACGCTAAGGCTAAATCCTTACAGGCAAGTCATAGGAAAGAAAAAATAAATTTTGAAATCCTCATTTCTAAGGGAATTAAAGTTGACTTCTCAAGAGATTTTCTTTGGGAGAAAAGGGAAACTGGGGTTTGCAAAATGGCCATTTTGGCAAACAAGATAAAAATAATAGGCAGTGACCCAAACAATTTCTGAAACCAAAGTCAACTGATTTTAGCTTCAAGACTACGATTATTTTTAATCCTTCAGGGATGGGGCAAGCATTGATCAGTGTTTCGCCTGTGTCTCTTATGAGATCTATAAGGATTTTCAGTTTGGCTACTTATGTTGGAAAAGACAGATGTGATTAGCAAATGGATGTGATGTAAGCACCTGAATGGTTCAGATATATTCCTCTCACATGAAGTCCCCTGTGAAATGGAAATTTTAAATGGACCATTTAAGGAATATTGGGCAAACTTAAGTAGGTAATATGTTCACATTGCATCACCATGCAAAAGACCACCCCAAAAGCACCTACCATTCCTAAAAATAGGAGAACTGCATTTCCAGTCTCAGGAGTGGAAAGCTTTTTGAGGCTTAGAACACAGAAGGTTTGCTATCAATTATATCCAGCCACAGGTCATTTCCATCTACTTTAGAGCTGGCAAAACTCTTCCAAAGGGGGATTTGAAAATATTTAAATAACTCAAGAAACACCATATTTTAGTCTGGGATTAACATTGGATGGGAAGTGAGTTCAACAATCTTTTCAGCAGGTCTAACCTAAATATTGAGTATAGAGAGCTGGATGGAATACAAGATGATCATTCTGGAGAACTGAATTGTCCTTGGGCCACGATGTGAATGCCACCACTCTTACTTTAAATATTATGAAGTTGGCCAGATAATTTAAAATCCATGGTTTCAAATTAAGAGTATGTAACCAAAGCAGAACTGGTCATAGAGAATAATTTATGGTATCAGCCAGGATTTGCAGCACCGGTTTGCCTCTCTACCTCCTTCCTGCTCCTTAAACAACGACTAAATTTTCCTGGGACATGTTCATAGCCTTCAAAAGACCTGGGTTCTGATGACCATATCCCTTCTGGGAGTTTCTGCCCTCCTTCAATCACTCAGAATGTCCAGCTCTGTCCTCTTAGAGTTACCAGGTTCCCTTGAAGCAAATCATTTCCATGAACAGCTTTAACACAGCGACTCACCCCAGTGAGGTTCTTCCCGAGCCTTCTTTAATAAACTTATTCCCCACGTCTCCAAAGGAGAAAGATTTTTTTTAAACCACTGAAATCTAATTTATCATAATCACATATGGCTCTCAGGGGGGATTTTTTTTTCTGTTTTTTTTTTTTTTTAATTTTATTTTATTTTTAAACTTTACATAATTGTATTAGTTTTGCCAAATATCAAAATGAATCCGCCACAGGTATACATGTGTTCCCCATCCTGAACCCTCCTCCCTCCCCATACCATCCCTCTGGGTCGTCCCAGTGCACTAGCCCCAAGCATCCAGTATCGTGCATCAAACCTGGACTGGCAACTCGTTTCTTACATGATATTTTACATGTTTCAATGTCATTCTCCCAAATCTTCCCACCCTTTCCCTCTCCCACAGAGTCCATAAGACTGTTCTATACATCAGTGTCTCTTTTGCTGTCTCGTACACCGGGTTATTGTTACCATCTTTCTAAATTCCATATATATGCGTTAGTATACTGTATTTATGTTTTTCCTTCTGGCTTACTTCACTCTGTATAATAGGCTCCAGTTTCATCCACCTCATTAGAACTGATTCAAATGTATTCTTTTTAATGGCTGAGTAATACTCCATTGTATATATGTACCACAGCTTTCTTATCCATTCATCTGCTGATGGACATCTAGGTTGCTTCCATGTCCTGGCTATTATAAACAGTGCTGTGATGAACATTGGGGTACACGTGTCTCTTTCCCTTCTGGTTTCCTCAGTGTGTATGCCCAGCAGTGGGATTGCTGGATCATAAGGCAGTTTTATTTCCAGTTTTTAAAGGAATCTCCACACTGTTCTCCATAGTGCCTGTACTAGTTTGCATTCCCACCAACAGTGTAAGAGGGTTCTCAGGGGGGATTTTTGAAGCCGTGGTTTTCGGGTCTCCCCATGCAAGAACCAACTGGATTATTTTTCTTGTACAATGGTTGGGTGATTTGGTGAACAGTAGCATTGCCTCATAACTCAAGCTGGCAAGAAAACGGCTCTTAGGTTTTGGTTTTTGTTTTTTCTTTTTTTGCTTTTCTTGGGTCTCAACTAATGGTATGAGCAAAGAGAAAAGTTGGCGACTAGAGAGCAATTAATCTCTTTTGGCATTCCTGTCATCCCTGTGGCCTCCCTGGCTGGGCTGAAGAACATCAGAAAATGAGTCTCTTTATAAATAATCACTTTTGATTTACAAGATCCTGAAGTCCTGCCTTTATGTTCTGTATGGAGCTATAACCCTAGAAGAGTTCCCTCCCCAGGTCTCTGTTAAATTTCTCTTTATCCCTTTAACTTTTTCTTTTGGGGGGAGGAGAACAGTTCAAGACATTTGTTGGGGCTGAACAATAAACACGAGTGAGCATTGCTCAGCAAATGTGCCTATTCTTACACTTGCAAAGAGCCAAACTGTCCTTAATTTTTCAAATTATACTTTGATCCAGTTAACTGGCATTATTTCGGCACTAACTCTCTGCTTCACACAGGCCATTGTGCCATGGAACTTGCGCTGGCTCTTTTACAGGTTACTTAGAAATGTAGCCATTGACATATCTGGGGGAAAGCCAGGCCCCAACAAGAAAACAACAAAGAAAATAAAAATTCTGAAACCAACGCTGCCGAGCTGGGGAGGGTGAGTGGGCTTTACAGGAGTCTAAGAAACACGTAAGATCCTAAAGAAATGTACCCATTAAGGTGCCTTTGTGAAACAAGCATTCACCAAGTTCATTTGCAACGAGCCAGGGGACCAAAGACTCCTTGCCTGGCTGTGACTGCAAGGGATCTGGGCGGCCAAGTGCCAAGGCTCTGTCCGTTCTCAGAAGAGGTCTCCTGGGTAGAATAGAATCAGAGACATTCCCAAAGGAAGGCTAAAGGATGGGCAGGTCAGCCAGCTCTTCATGCCCCACTGCTGCTGCTGCTGCTAAGTCGCTTCATTCGTGTCCGACTCTGTGAGACCCCAGAGACGGCAGCCCACCAGGCTCCCCCGTCCCTGGGATTCTCCTGGCAAGAACACTGGAGTGGGTTGCCATTTCCTTCTCCAATGCAGGAAAGTGAAAAGTCAAAGTGAAGTCACTCAGTCGTGTCTGACTCTTAGCGACCCCATGGACTGTAGCCCGCCAGGCTCCTCCATCCATGGGATTTTCCAGGCAAGAGTACTGGAGTGGGGTGCCATTGCCTTCTCCGTCATGCCCCACAGTGTTCCTTTAATCCTTCCTAGAGGCTTCACTACCCTTGTAATCTTACATGCACTATTGTCTGTGGGACAGCCCCCAGGGTAACAATTCTCTTTTGGACAAACAGTAAGAAGACACTGGAGTCGCAGGCCAGAATCCCTCAGCTAAAATCCTCTCCCCAGTCTACCACCCAACAAGAAAAGCTCCATTCACTGGCAGTGGGCTGGCCCTGAAAAATGGCAGCTTCAGGCCAGGGTGTCTCTGGTCTGAGTTGAGATGCCTCCGTCCCTGCTATGATAGACAAACGACTGGAGTTTGGTTTGCAAAACACCGTGCTATCTATCATTTCCTTTTGATTTCCCACAACAACTCCACCTTCAAAATGGGCATCCTGGAGCCCAGAGAACTCAACTGCCCATTCTCATAAAGTTAGTGGCAGGGCCGGCAGGAACTAGAAGGCAGGCTTTCCAGGCCCTGAGTTCTGGCAATACTGCGTTGCACCCTGAGCTTAGCGGGTCCAACTCTGACCCCAGTGGTCCGGGCCAGAAAATGAGGCAGATGTCCACAAGGAGGACAGAAGCGCCTCCAGCCCCTTCTGCTCTGTTTCCTTAACTTGAGTATGTCAGAACCATTTACTGGTCCAGGGCACTTCAGCAAGCAAGCAAAAAAGACTCGGGACACAGGCAATCACTAAGGTGACTTCAGAACCTGTTAGATGGCTACCCAAGGGGCCTCCCCGCAGCTCCAGAGCCTGGAACTACGCAGGCCAAGCGGGAGTGGCGAGTTCGAATCCGAAGGGAGTCGACCCCCCTCCCCACCCACCCACCTACCTTGGTGCAGCGCCCTGGGCCCCACCTCCAGCCGGGCCGCGGGGAGCTGGAGCAGGGAGCCGGCTGAGGTGGCAGGTTCGGGGAGGTTGGGGTGCCCTGGGGGAAGACGGCCCACCTGTGCAAACGCTGGAAAGGAAGAGAGGGAAAGCAGGCGCCGGGCACCTCTCACTGACCTGGCCACCGGCCTCCGTGGTCCACGCGTGCAGGCGCTCCGAGCTCTCCGGGGCGCTCCTCCGAGGTCTGGGATTCGCAGGTTGTGGCGAGAGCTAGAGTGCGTGCGAGGGGGGAGGAGGACTCGGAAGTGGGGGGGAGGAAAAACATCACCGCCCTCACACCACGAGGGAACAGCGGCTCGCCCGGCTCCCTGGGGCAGAGCCAAGGCGCGGGTGCGGCGGCCCGGGGCCACCTACCCGCCCGCCGCCCGCCCCCTACTCGGCCCGTGAGGCCGGCGGCTCGGCGCGGGCGGGAAGTCCGCGACCACGCAGCAGCTGCAAGCCCGCACCCCCTCGCCTCCCGGACACCGCCGCTTTCTCCCCTATCCCCCGACCCGAAAGTTAAGAAATCGGGAGAAAGTGTGAGGCTTAGCGGGCGACTTTCCCATCACGCAGCGCCCCCAGCCCCGGCTCCTCTGGCTAAGCGAGCGTTGGGGTCTTAAAGGGACCGCACATCTCCTCCGGCCCCCCCTCCCGCTCCGCGCTGGAGGCGCCTAGGAGCTCCCCGCCGCTTGCTCACGGCCTGATGACCCCGGCTGCCCTCCGACTTCCCTGCTGGAAGCCCTCAGCCCCCTCTCTTCCGGCACCACGGCCGCTCTGCGTGCACCTGGTCTGGTCCCCAGCCGGCGCGCGGGACGCGGGATGAATTGGCCTCGAAAATGATGCCCTATAGCAGGCTGCTGATCATTTCGGGGTGTATCTCAAATCCACATCGCGGCTAGTAAAGTGACAAAACGTTGGTGCCCTTCAAGGCAGGATGGCGATGAGTGTGTGTCTGTGGAGGGACAAGGGACGACTTAGAAATCTGCTTTCGTTCACCAAGAGAGTTCCTAAGACCCAGGGAAAGGATCTCTAGTAACTGTTAGGTGTCTTGAAGAAAACTTGGGAGTGGTTCACCAAGAACCCATCCGTGAAATCGCAATATCACTGCTGACCCCTTGGTGAACCCGAGATGGACTAGTCCAGATTTGAGTTTATTCCATGAGCAAGAAGTACAAATTATCAGAATTCTCTAAGGGCCTGAAAGCGGTGCCTTGACAGACAATACCCATTTATATTTTGAGCTCCTAAATTTAAAGGAGAGCTGCAGGATTTTTTCAAGGTGGAACTGCCTTATATTGATACTCTTAACATCAACATGCCATTTTATGGCTTACAGAGTACTTTCCTATGCATCATCATTAATTTTTAAACTCTCACAACAAACCGAATCATCTGTCCGTGGCCTCAAGTGTTGGAGTTGGCGAGGAACTTCTGGACCATTCTAATCAACCTCTTCCTGTCACAGAAGAAACTGATGGAGGAGGGAGCGGGAGACCTGATGTATGGAAGGCCGCGCTAGATAGATTTGACCTTCCAGTTAGGATTTCCTGACTTTCAACCCGCTGCTCTCTGGCTGTTATCGCCAGTCTATAGATGAGGAAACTGATGCTCAGAGCAATTGTGCTTGCCAAAACCATATCATATATCATGAAGAGAGAACAAAGGAGAATGAAAACAAAAATAATTATCCCTGGAAGTTAACTCTTTTTTTTCTTTCTTCACAAGTGTTAATATCATCCAACTAGCCCTGAATTGCTGGGGATGTTTATTTCAGTGTTAACAAAGAAAACTTGGCCCTTTCTGAAATGTTGCCTTCAGGGCCCAAAATGTCTAGCTCCATCCTGCCACCTAAGTAGCCACACATTACCACATGCATTCAATTTGTGCTGTACTATATTAGTTTGAGGGAGAAGGCAATGGCACCCCACTCCAGTACTCTTGCCTAGAAAATCCCATGGACGGAGGAGCCTAGAGGGCTGCACTCCATGGGGTCGCTAAGAGTCGGACAGGACTGAGCGACTTCACTTTCACTTTTCACTTTCATGCATTGGAGGAGGAAATGACAACCCACTCCAGTGTTCTTGCCTGGAGAATCCCAGGGACGGGAGAGGCTGGTGGGTTGCCGGCTCTGGGGTCGCACACAGTCGGACACGACTGAAGCGACTTAGCAGCAGTAGCAGCAGCATATTAGTTTGAACTTGCTGATTTGTTGCCTCATAACCATTCTCATGCCACTTAAGGCACTGATGTTTTGTCTCACTATACTGAGTTCCTCAAGGCCAAGGACTGGTTGTTTAATTTCCTTTGTATCTGCATCCCCCAACCCCCATCATCACTCCCAATGTGCTTAGAGAGTATTCAGGAAAATGGGTGTCAGGGAACAGACGGGGACAAGCATAGATCCCAGTATTAAAAATCAGACTCACTGAGATTTAACAACTCATCTATTTGGCTACAACCACTGGCTCCCCTCGCTTGATGTAGTATTCTGATTACTCCATAACAAACCATCCCCAAACCTAGTGGCTTAAAAGCTTCCAATGATTTATTGTGATCAAAGGTTCTTTTCAACTGGGCAGTTTTTGTTCAGGATATCTTGTACACTTGGCAACTGTATAAGGGGGTGCTGGAATGCTCTGAAAGGTTCTTCATTAGTGTAAATGCTGGTGGTCCTTATATTCATTCCAGTCTTGATTTCTGAATTGGGAACTCCAACGTGGGTCCTAACCTAGACTTCGTACCAGGTCTTTTTCAAGCTAAACTGATGATTATCTCTATGCTTTATTTTTCTCTACTTATTAAATGGGGGATCAAGCATAGATCATCTCATAGTCATTCTTAAGAAGTTTTACTTTGAGATAATCATAGATTTATATGCAATTGTAAGAAATAATTCAGAGGGATCTCAAATACCTTTCACTCCCAATGATAACATCATGTATATCTATAGTTGTTGTTTAGTCACTGTCCTGTCCTACTCTTTTGTGACCCCATGGACTGTATGTAGCTCTCCAGGTTCCACTGTCAGTGAGATTTCCCAGGCAAGAATACTGGAGTGGGTTGCCATTTCCTCCTCCAGGGGATCTTCCCAACCCAGAAATCGAATCCATGTCTCCTGCATTGGCAGGTGGATTCTTTACCACAGTGCCACCTGGCAGAGCATATCTACAGTACAATATTACAAACGGGAAATTGACATCAGTACCATCTATCCACCTTATTCCAATTTCAACAATTCTATATGCACCCATCTGCCTGTGTGTACAGCTCTAAGAAAAGTTATCATGTGTAGGTTGATGTGATCACCACCATAGTCAAGATACTAAACAGTGCCAACACCACAAGGGTCTCCACTGTTACTCATCTTCTGTCCCTCTCTTCCTGACAACCACTAAACTGTTCTCCATCTCTGTAATTTTGTCATTTAAGAATATTACATGGAATCATACATAGGTTACCTTTGGAAGTTGGCTTTTTCCACTCAACATAATTCTCCGGAGATCTATTAAAGTTGTTCCAATGTCAAGAGTTTGTTCTTTTTACTGCAGAGTAGTATTCCATGGTATGGAAGTATCACAGCTTGTTTGACCATTCATGTATTGCAGGATATCTGGATTGATTCCAAATTTTGGCAATTACAAATAAAGGGTAGATGAACATTTGTCTACAGATTTTGCATAACCTAAATTTTCATTTCCCCTGAATAAATGCCCAATAGTACAGTTCCTGGATTGTATGGCAAGTGCATGATTAGTTTTGTAAGAACTGCCATATGCTTTTATAGAGTGCCTACACTATTTACATTCCCACCAGAAGTGAATGAGAGATCCAGTTTCTCTACATCCTTGTCAGTATTTGTTGTTGTCATCATTTTTCATTTTAGCCATTGTGATGGGAGTACAGTGATATATCATGGTGGTTTTAAATTGCGTTTCCCTAATGCCTAATGACAGCTGCTATCTTTTCTTGTGTGTATTTAACATCTGTATATCCTTTTCAGTGAAATGTTTCTTCATATATCTTGGCATCTTCTAACTGAATAGTTTCTTACAGTCAATTTTTAAGAGTTCTTTACTTGGGTACTGATCCTTTGTTGCATACATGGTTTGCAAATGTTTTCCCCCAGATTACATCCTCTTCCCCTAAGCATTTATAGAACAAACATTTGGACCTCAATTTGGAGGTCCAATTAGTCAGTTTTTCCTCTTATGGATTGTGTTTTGACAGTAAGTCTAAGAATGCTTTGTTTCAGTTCAGTTCGGTTCAGTTGCTCAGTCCTGTCTGACTCTTTGTGACCCCATGGACTTCCATCACCAACTCCCGGAGTTTACTCAAACTCGTGTCCACTGAGTCAGTGATGCCATCCAGCCTATGTCGTCCCCTTCTCCTCGAGCCTTCAATCTTTCCCAGCATCAGGGTCTTTTCCAATGAGTCAGCTCTTTGCATCAGGAGGCAAAAGTATTGGAGTTTCAGCTTCAGCATCAGTCCCTCCAATGAATATTCAGGACTGATTTCCTTTAGGATAGACTGGTTGGATCTCCTTGCAGTCCACGGGACTCTCAAGAGTCTTCTCCAACACCACAGTTCAAAAGCATCAATTCTTCGGCGCTCAGCTTTTTTCAGAGTCCAACTCTCACATCCATACATGACTACTGGAAAAACCATAGCCTTGATTAGACGGACCTATGTTGGCAAAGTAATGTTTCTGCTTTTTAATGTGCTGTCTAAATTTGTCATAACTTTTCTTCCAATGAGCAAGTGTCTTTTAATTTCATGTCTGTAGTCACCACCTGCAGTGATTTGGGAGCCAAGAAAATAATCTGTCACTGTTTCCACTGTTTCCCCATCTATTTACCATGAAGTGATGGGACCAGATGCCATGATCTTAGTTTTCTGAATGTTGAGTTTTAAGCCAACTTTTTCACTCTCCTTTTTCACTTTCATCAAGAGGCTCTTTAGTTCTTCTTCGCTTTCTGCCATAAGGATGGTGTCATCTGCATATCTGAGGTTATTGATATTTCTCCCAGTAATCTTGATTCCAGCTTTGCTTATCCAACCCAACATTTCTCATGATGTACTCTGCATATAAGTTATGCTTTGTTTAGCCCTAGGTCAATTTTTCCCCTATATTTTATAGTATTATAGTTTTAAGTTTTACATTTAAATCTGTGATTCATTGAGTTAATTTTTATATAAGGCATGAGATTTTGATTGAGGTTCACTTTTTGCCTGTGGATGTCCAGTTGCTCCAGCATCATTTTAAAAATAACTATCTTTCCTCCATTGAACTGCCTTTACACCTTGGTCAAACATCAGTTGGGTATTGTATGGGTCCGTTCCTAGTTTGTCTCTTTCCTTATATCAGTTTCTATGTCTATCCCTCTATGAACAGCATCCAGTTTTTATTGTTATATAGTAGGATTAATATCAAGTAGAGTGGTTCCCCCACTTTATTCTTCCTTTTCAAGATTGTTTTAATTATTCTGGGTCCCATACATTTCTGTATAAATTTTAGAATAAGCTCATCTATGTCTACAAAAAACCTTTCTCAGATTTGGCTAGGAATTACATTAAACCTACAGATCAATTTAGGAAGAACTGACAGCTTTCATGTGTCTTGTCTTCCAATCCATGAATACAATATGTTTCTCCATTTCTGTAGGTCTTTCTCAATTTCATATATCAATGCTTTTTATATTTCAGCATATAGATCTTGTACACATTTTGTTAGATTCATGCCTACATATTTTATTTTCTTTGGAGCAATTGCAAATGTTATTGTGGTTTTAATTTTGATTTCCAGTGTTCACTGCTAGTATATATAAATGCAATTGATTGTTGTGTGCTAATCTTGTATAAAGTGTGCTGTAGAATACACAGTCACTTTATTTTTTCCCAGCTTTATTGCAATTTAATTGACCTAGAACATTGTGTAAGTCTACGATGTACAACATGATGATCGGTCACATGTATATATTGTGAAATGATTGCCACAATAATGTTAGTTAACATGTTCATCACCTCACATCACCTCACATAATTACATTTTTGGTGTCTATGGTGAGAACATTTTTTAAGATCTACACTCTTAGCAACTTTTAAGTATATAAGAGGGTTATATTATATATTTAATTATATCCTAACTGTAGTCACCATGCTGTGCCTTAGAGTCTCAGAACTTATTTATTTTATAGCTAGAAGCTTGTACCCTGTGACCATCATCTCCCCATTTCCCTCATCCTGCAGCTCTTGGCAGTCACCATTTTACTGTTTCAAAGTTTGGCTTTAAAAATAATTTATTTTGCTGCACTATGTCTCAGTTGTGGCACTGGAGATCTTCATTGCCTCATGTACGATCTTTGTTGTAGCATGTGGGATCTAGTTCCCTGACCAGGGATCGAACCTGGGCCTCCTGCATTGGAAGCCAAGAATCTTAGCCACTGGACCACCAGGAAGTCCCAAAGTTTGGCTTTTTTTTCTTTAAAGATACCACAGATAAATGAGATCATACAGTATATGTCTTCTTCTGTCTGATTTATTTCACTTAGCATAATGCCTTCAAGGTCCATCCATGTTGTCAAAAGTAGAAGAAGTGAATGTAAAAACGGAAGCATTATGGAATGAATAATATTGATCAATGTTCTGAGAATATAGATTTTAGCATTTTAAATCCTTCTCATCCTATCTGAACCTGGAAAATCTGGTTATTTGATGATCTTTCAAAAACTAGCAGGTCATATAGAGATTAAGAAGAAGTATATTATGGTATGGGGCTTCCCAGGTGGCACAGTGAAGAATCAGCCTGCTGATGTAGGAGACACAAGAGACGCAGGTTTGATCCCTGGGTTGGGAAGATGCCCTGGAGAAGGAAATGGCAACCCACTCCAGTATTCTTGCCTGGAAAATTTCATAGATAGAGGAGCCTGAAAGGCTATAATCCAAGGGATCACAAAGATTTGGACACAGCTGAGTGACTAAGCACAGCACACAGCAAATTATGGCATATGTTTACTTCTTTATACAGAAAATCAGACCAACCTAAAGTTTGTATTAATCAAATACTTGATTCAGTATCTAGAAGTTGACCTTTGAGGACCCTTAAGCTGCATTTAATATGACCCCATTTATCACTTGTATGTATTCATGTTTGTTACTGAATTTTTGTCTTTGTTGTATTTTCTTCTTGATAGTCATTTCTAAATGACTCTCCACTTTCACTTTCATCAAGAGGCTTTTTAGTTCCTCTTCACTTTCTGCCATAAGGGTGGTGTCATCTGTGTATCTGAGGTTATTGATATTTCTCCCAGCAATCTTGATTCCAGCTTGTGTTTCTTCCAGTCCAGCGTTTTTCATGATGTACTCTTAAGTGCTAGAACACAGAATTGGCTGTCAACAGTGTGGTTCACCTAATATTTCTATCTTTCTTTCTTTAAGATTCATGTAGAACTTTACCCTCACCTCCTACTATGAGCACCACCATCTGATTTGCTTTGTTGTTCAGTCACTAAGTTGTGTCCAACTCTTTGCAACCTCATGGACTGTAGCATGCCAAGCTTCCCTGTCCTTCACTATCTCCTGGAATTTGCTCAAACTTATGTCCATTGAGTTGATAATGCTATCTAACCATCTCATCCTCTGCTGCCCCCTTCTCCTTTTGCCGTCAATCTTTCCCAGCATCAGGGTCTTTTCCAATGAGTTGGCTCTTCGCATCAGGTGGCCAAAGGACTGGAGCTTCAGCATCAGTCCTTCCAATGAATATTCAGGGTTGATTTCCTTTAGGATTGACTGCTTTGATCTCCTTGCAGTCCAAGGGACTCTCAAGAGTCTTCTCGAGCACAATTCAAAAGCATCAGTTATTCACCACTCAGCCTTCCTTATGGTCCAACTCTCACATCTGTACATGACTACTGGGAAAACCATAGCTTGCTGTGGTCATTGAAATCTTAGGAGAAGTGATGTGTGGGAATAAAGAGTTAGTGCATGATTTGTCCCATTCCCTTCCCACTACCACAGGAATCATGAATGCATATTTTGAAATGAAGCCTGAGTTTCAGAGTGACTAAGATGAGCAAAGATCCCAGCAGAATTATTTTGGAAATCAAAAATGTGTGATACATGGAACTTTGTGCAGCACAGCTTCTGAAATTTGGAGGTTGCTTCTTTTTGCAGCGTAATCTGCCCAATTCTGACTGATATCACCAGTAAAAACAATTCTGTTTCCTTGCATTTTGTGAAAATCAGAGAAGTAAACAGAGCAGCTTATAGAATCCTGGAAATAGAGTTAATAGAAGTCATTATTTTTTGGTTCCGTGTGTTCTTTTTAGCTAAGCTGTCATTTTCCATTTATGCCTTTCAGTTACTATATCAAACAAAAATTACCCAAGGAATTTTTTGATTTGTGCTTTGTGTTATATCTGAATATCATTTTATAGAAATGCTTTTCCTTTTAACTGGCTTTAAGAGAATTGTGGGAGAATTTTACATCATTTTCTTCCCAAAGAAGCACATCTCCAGATTTATCATAAAGCCACTGAAAAAGCAAGATTTGGTTTATAGGAAATTTCAGGAACATATGTATTTTAAACTCATCACACTGTGCAGGATTAGAGTAAATATGTAAAAGATTAAAGGGAGTGTATTCCTTGACTCAAAATTATAGCATGCCCACAATCACCATGAGTGAGTCAAATGGGTAGAACATAAAATACATTCACTTCTGGTTGAGGATTCTTCACGTAGTTTAATTACATTTTCAAGCAGTCTCACAATAGTATGTAAACTTTGTTCACTAGGGACGTCATAAAAACAAACTGAAGATCAAGTGTGTCCAAGTGTTATACTGTGTATAGAAAAATGCAATCTGGTGGAATAAAAATTGCCTCCCTAGTAGCTTTATTGCTATAAAGCATTTAATCACTTTAAATTGTCTTTGCTTAAATACCTTACGATAGGATCTCAAGGTACCCACAGTTCTTTAGAACTGCCATGAACTGCTCACAGTATTTGTGTTTATTACAAAGCTAGGAAGCAGAAAGTCAAGTCGCTCAGTCATGTCCAACTCTTTGCGAACCCATGGACTATAGCCTACAAGGTTCCTCCATCCATAGAATTTTCCAGGCAAGAATAGAGTGATCCACTATTATTCTTTAGTAGAACCCACAGAAGTGACTGTTTCATTGATTTTGGTGCTTTGCGTGTTAAGTCACTTCAGTCATGCCCAACTCTTTGTGACCCCGTGGACTGTAGTCCACCAGGATCCTCTGTCCATGGAATTCTCCAGGCAAGAACACTGGAGTGGGTTGCCATCCCCTTCTCCAGGAGATCTTCGCATGGTTTTAGAATCAAGCATTTCTGAGTTTGAGTCCCAACAAGTCATATAACTTTTCTGAGTCTGTTTCCTTTTATGTAGAAAGAAGATGATACTATTGCTGCTATGGAGGTTCAGTGGCCTAATGTATGAGTAGGGCCTGGCACAATGCCTTACATAATGCCTGTTAGTTCTTTCCATCCCCACTTTTCCTCCCTGCCCCCATTCCTTAGGCCAAATGTGAGAGCTATTCTGCACTAAGTAAAGTCCTTTCTTAGCTACTTAAGATTTAGTTCCCTGTCTGAAGAAGAGAATGGGGATAAAAGCAGGAAGAATACACCAATAATTAGTCCAATTTTCCACCTTCTTATTATAGGCAAGGAGTGAGTTGGGGAGTAGAATGCCAACATGTCTTCAAGTGGAATAGTCAAGAGACATGCCAAAATGGAAGTCACTCTGTCCTCACACACAGGTGCATCAGCACTGGGTATCGTCCTGGTGCTGGGAGAACATCATAAAATATTCGATGCAGATTTGGGCCTAACATCCTTTTCTCTGGCTTCATGGCACATGGACTAGAAAACAAGACACAGGCCAGAGTAGAATCGTGAGAAGCCACCTGCATATCCTCACATCCGAATTCCCTGTTCTTCCAGTTCTCAAGGAAAGAAAGTTTGTTTTTTATTAGGAAATGGTGCTGACAACTCAGCATCAGTTATAACCCAGGGAATAAGAGCAGGAAACAGAAGATCTAGAGAGCAAAGATGGCAAAATGCTGACCCAAAGGCTGACAAGAGCCTGCACACATATTTTGCTTGGACTGAACAGAGATTTATTTTTTCAAAAATTTGAATTGGTTCCAAACAATCTTTAGTGTTTATTATTAGGATATTTCACATAAAACCTTGGTCTCAACTTCCTCTTGAAAAATTAGAATTGCTGGCAACAATGGGCCGATATCTCTGCCTAGTAACATACTCTGGAACAGAGGAGTGGCTGCTACTTTCACATAGCATATGTGCTCATCAACTGCCACAGTCTCTACCCGTCCCATTGTGTCCCTTTTGTTACTTTCAGGCCTGCTTTATTCATTCAGATTACTTTTCTAGTCTCTAGAGCCATTTGGAGTTTTTAAACTTTATTTACTTATTTTTGGCTGCTTTGGGTCTTCATTGTTGCATAGGTTTTCTCTAGTTGCTGTGAGTGGGGGCTACTCTTCTTTGCAGTCTGCAGGCTTCTTATTGCAGTGGCTTCGGTCTTGTTGTGGAGCACGGGCTCTAGGGCACGTGGGCTTCAGTATTTGTGGCACATGGGCTTAGTTGCTCTGCAGCGTGTGGCCTCTTCCCAGATCAGGGATCAAACCTGTGTCTCCTGCATTGGCAGGCGGATTCTTAACCAATGGGCCATCAGGGAAGGCCAACAGTCATTCAAACTTGAACCATGGTGTACAGTGATAACTGTTTAACAAGTGACTCTCTAGGGAGAAAAACCTGACAATTTCCGATTTCTGTTATATAAATATCCCCAATATGGCCGATTTCAAACTACCAATGTGTTGTCATTTAACACAAAGTGGTTAAGAGATGCACACAATTGCCCCTCCCAAGCTGATGGGAGCTGGCATTAGAACACCACTGGCTTGAACCCACTCAAAAAAGCTTTAGCAAAATAAGTGGGATGACCAGGGTGTGAGCTAGGAATTCTTATGCACAGGCTAAGAGTCAGAAATCAACCAGAAAAAGTCAGATTCAACACCTGACACAGAATTCATCATTAAGTCAACACTACTTCCTTGTTCCCTACCTCTTTTTAAAAATCCCACAGGCAAATTATCCAGTTTGGGAGCATGGGTAATATGCAAGGGAGGTGTGGACTGATGAAGGGTTGGCACTAGCTTGATGAGGTCAGATGACAAAATACAGGCCCCCTGACAGTGCCGCTGAATATTACACTGCTTTTCTCCTTATGAGAAGGAGACTAAGGGAGGGGACCAGGGAGGGCAGTGAGCTACCCATTTAGAAGCCAAGTTGGCAGTGAAAGAGAAATAGGCTGTGAATTACATCCAGAAACCTCTTCTCACACCAGAACTGCAGGGCTGCTGACCTCAAATGCAGAGGGCAAAACCACAAGTAGGGACATCCTCTTCTCACACCCCATGCTTAGAACAGTATTCTAGAAGATGAAAACTCTACACACCTTCAAGGCAACTTAATCCAAATCTGATTAACCTACACGTGGAGAAACTGAGGCCCCGGGAGGAGGCAGAGAGTGGGTAGGTGGCTCAGCTGGGTCTGGAAGCCTGGTTTTCTGACCACCAGTCTCAGACCTCTTTTTTCTACCAAACACTGTCTCTCAAGGAGTTAAAAAGTGAAAGATTCAGTCCACAAATGGGTGGTGTTGCCAAACCAGCAACATGAATAATATTTTTTGACTGAATCAACTGTCTGTTTAGGCATCATGTAGACACAGTCAAACACTCATCTCCAGTTTTCCCTGTGTTTGGATGGTTTTAAAACCTAGCAGAGAAGCTGCACGTCCAGGGAGTTTTGCCAAGAAAATCTGAAAATCTAAACAGCCCCTCTCACATTGGCCCTATAACCAAGTATCCAAGTTTTTTTTTTTTTTTTTTCCTTTTTCATATTAGAGAAAATATGTTCTTGCTACAAGAGAAGAAGCATCAGAACCTGGATGGATCCTTGAACTGAGATCAGGGCTCCAGTCCTGACTTTGCTTTGGATGGGTCATATCCTGACCTTCCTGTGGACCTCAGTTTCCCCATCTGTTTCTTCAAGCTCTTTGATTGTAAAATCATATTCTGGATGCCCGGTCACTCAGCCTGTTGGCCTCTTCCAACCTGTGTTTCTTGGCCACAGAGCATTCTAGAAGCCAAGTGCCAGAGATATGGCTGAGCCTCTGAAATACTGCTTGTTGGGCTTATTCTCCACAGCAGCTAATTTATACAGACAGGCCCCAAATGTCTGTACTCATGACAGACCTCTCCTCTCACTGCCTTTGAATTTTCCTGGTAACCTCTCAGTCATAAAAGCTGCCTGTAATCGAAAAAAAAAAAATCTCCAAGAATCATATCTTTAAAAATAAAAAAAAAAGCCTAAGCCCAAATGAACCTTTTACTAGATTATGGGCTCCAGTGCTTATTCCTCAGGGGAGTCTTAGGAAATCAGAGACAAAAACTTGAGAACAATCAGACAAAGAGATGTCAAGCGAAGGTTTGGGTTTATTTAATTTTAATGTTTTCAAATCCACCCTGAGTTGGGAGGGAGGGTAGAAAAAACACAGAGAAACCCCCCTCCCAGCTGCAAAGCCCACGTGCTCAGCCATGCTTTTCTGTCATTTAGATTTCAGCTTTCCCCAATATTAGTGGAACTTAAGCCAAACAAGAGTTCCTTTTATTCCTTCTACCCCTCTGCTCCATGCTTGCTAAGTCCTGTGCAAAGGTGCCACAGTTCCTAAGCACACGGCTGTGAAATTATCAAGGCTGGATGAATGCCAGTACAAACCAATTTATTGGGGTCCTGAAATTAACTAAAACCTAGAAAGCCTGATTAATTGTGGCACAGCACAGCGAGGAGCATTCAGGGCGGGGAAAAGGGGCAGCAGGCCAGAGCACATGCAGGGCCTCCGTCCTGCCCCCTTGATTTACAGGACACATAAAGAAGAGTTCCTTCTGTGCACAGGGTTGTGCTGCTCTTACTACTTATTCATCCGTAACCAAAATGTCACTGAGTCCAGCAGGGAAAATGGTAGTCAGTGTGTCTTGGCTACCTATGGAATCAGCCAATCCCATAATGGTAGTGCTTGGGATTAATTTAATTTAATTTGGGCTTCAGGCCCCCCATTTGGAGCGTCATCTTGGAGAGCCAGTGCTACTGTGGTTTCTCGGGGCACCTTACCACATAAGAGGAGGAATAGAGTGACTCTAGGGTAAATTGTTGGGGTCAGAAAAGATACTGGCGATTTCTCTGGTGGTCCAGTGGCTAAGACTCCCCACTCCCAACATGGGGAGGGGCTGGTTCGATCCCTGGTCAGGGAACTAGATCCTTCATGCCACAACTAAGAGTTTCCATGGCGCAACTAGAGACCCCACATGCCATAGCTAGCGATCCCTCCTGTCACAACTAAGACCCAGTGCAGCCAAATAAATATTAAAAATAAGAAGCTATTGGTGTCCCCCACAGACCAGTACCTTCTCAGTTCCTGTTCAAAACCATGCCAGACCAATCCACTGCAAAAAACACTCCTCATCTCCTGGGGCGGGCTCAGGGATGAATTAAAAGTTAGGCATTAGCAGATACAAACTACTATATATCAAATAGATAAACAACAATGTCCTACTGTATAGCATAGTGAACTATATTCAATATCTTGTAATAAAGTACAATGGGAAAGAATCTGAATATATAGACATATGTAATAAATGTATATGTAACTGAATCACTTTTCTATACACCAGAAACTAACACAGTATTGTAAATCAGCTATACTACATAAAAAATAAAAATAAAAAGACTCCTTGTCTATAGTGGGAATGTAAATTGATACAGCCACTACAGAGAACAGTATGGAGATTACTTAAAAAACTAAGAATAAACTACCATATGACCCAGCAATCCCACTACTGGGCATATACCCTCAGAAAACCATAATTCAAAAAGGCACATGTACTCCAATGTTCAGTTCAGTTCAGTTCAGTCGCTCAGTCGTGTCCGACTCTTTGCGACCCCATGAATCACAGCACGCCAGGTCTCCCTGTCCATCACCAACTCCCGGAGTTCACCCAGACTCAACGTCCATTGAGTTGGTGATACCATCCAGCCATCTCATCCTCTGTCGTCCCCTTCTCCTCCTGCCCCCAATCCCTCCCAGCATCAGAGTCTTTGCAAATGAGTCAACTCTTCACATGAAGTGGCCAAAGTACAGGAGTTTCAGCTTTAGCATCATTCCTTCCAAAGAAATCACAGGGCTGATCTCCTTCAGAATGGACTGGTTGGATCTCCTTGCTGTCTAAGGTACTCTCAAGAGTCTTCTCCAGCACCACAGTTCAAAAGCATAAATTCTTCAGTGCTCAGCCTTCTTCACAGTCCAACTCTCACATCCATACATGACCACAGGAAAAACCATAGCCTTGACTAGATGGACCTTTGTTGGCAAAGTAATGTCTCTGCTTTTGAATATGCTATCTAGGTTGGTCATAACTTTCCTTCCAAGGAGTAAGCGTCTTTTAATTTCATGGCTGCAGTCACCATCTGCAGTGATTTTGGAGCCCCCAAAAATAAACTCTGACACAGTTTCCACTGTTTCCCCATCTATTTCCCATCAAGTGATGGGACCAGATGCCATGATCTTCGTTTTCTGAATGTTGAGCTTTAAGCCAACTTTTTCACTCTTCACTTTCACTTTCATCAAGAGGCTTTTTAGTTCCTCTTCACTTTCTGCCATAAGGGTGGTGTCATCTCCAATGTTCACTGCAGCACTATTTACAATAGCCAGAACATGAAAGCAACCTAGATGTCCATCAATAGATCAAAGAAGTTATGGTGCATATATACAATGGAATATTACTCAGCCATAAAAAGAAATGAATTTGAGTCAGTTGTAGTGAGGTGGATGTACCTAGAGCCTGTACAGAGTGACTTCAGCAAGAGAAAAACAAGTATCATATATTAACACCCACATGTATATATGGAATCTAGAAAAATGGTACTGATGAACCTATCTTCAGGGAAAGAATGGAGATGCAGATGTAGAAAACAGACTTGTAGACACAGTGGGGAAAGGAGAGGGTGGGACGTACTGAGAAAGTAGTATTGCCGTACATACATCACCAAATGTAAAATAGCTAGCTAGTGGGAAGCTGCTATGTATTAATAGCACAGGGAGCCCAGCCTGGTGCTCTGTGACAAGCTAGTGTGGGGGTGGGATAGGGGAGTGGGAGGGAGGTTCAAGAAGGAGGGGATGTATATATCTATATATCTATATCTATCTATCTATCTATATCTATCTATCTATCTATATCTATCTATCTATCTACATCTATCTATCTATCTATATAGTTATGACTGACTTGTGTGGTAGTATGGCAGAAACCAACACAACATTGTAAAGCAATTATTCTCCAGTTAAAAAAAAGACTTCTTGTTTAAAAGTATTAAGTACAATGTCTAAAGACTCCCGAAGTGTTTCCCAGTCAACACCCTTGAAGGCAGAGACAGTGGCAGCAAGGAGACTTCTCAAGCTTGGGAACGAGGCATGGCTATAAAGTGCTCAGTTGTCAGCAGGTAGGGGGTTTCCACTTCTGCTCAGCTGTCTTAGAGCCCTGGCATGGGCATAGTGGTCCAATATGTAAGCTTCCAGAGTGCCAGACCCACTCTCACTGGTTTTCTTTGTCAGCTCCACATCCAGGCTGACTAAGCAGTATAGAAAGTGAAGTCGCTCAGTCGTGTCCGACTCTTTGCGAACTCATGGACCATAGCCTACTGGGCTCTGTGGTCCATGGGATTTTCCAGGCAAGAATACTGGAGTGGGCTGCCATTGCCTTCTCCTGGGGATCTTCGCAACCCAGGGATCGAACCCGGGTGCATTGCAGACAGAGGCTTTACCATCTGAGCCACCAGGGAAGCCCAACTAAGCAGTATGCTCCTATGTAATTGTACCACTGTTATAGCACTGAAGTATTTCCTAGACGCTGGGTAAAGTGCAGCTATCTCAGGCTTCCCCAAGTGTCCCCTGCAGACTCCACTACTTCTGCCCCTCCTCTGGGACCCTTGAGCATTCTCTACAATCCACAGCTAAAGGGTAAATGCCTGGCATAGCAGAAGGCCTTTAGTATCCTGTACCCTTGGTCCTCCAGCATCTTTTCTGGTTGATTATTGCCCAAGCTGGACCAGAAGGTAAGTATTTTGGAAATCACTTGGTCCCATCACTTCATGGAAAATAGATGGGGGAACAATGGAAACAGTGACAGACTTTATTTTCTTGGGCTCCAAAATCACTGTGGATGGTGACTGCAAACATGAAATTAAAAGACGCTTGCTCCTTGGAAGAAAAGCTATGACAAACCTAGACAGCATATTAAAAAGCAGAGACATTACTTTGCTGACAAAGGTCCATATAGTCAAAGCTATGGTTTTTCCAGTAGTCATATATGGATGTGAGAGTTGGACCATGAAGAAGGCTGAGCGAGAAGAATTAATGCTTTCGAACTGTGATGTTGGAGAAGACTCTTGAGAGTACCTTGGACTGCAAGATCAAACCAATCAATCCTAAAGGAAATCAGTCCTGAACATTCATTAGAAGGACTGATGCTGAAGCTGAAGCTCCAATCCCTTTGCCACCCTGATGCAAAGAATTGACTCACTGGAAAAGACCCTGATGCCGGGAAAGACTGAAGGCAGGAGGAGAAGGGGACGACAGAGGACAAGATGGTTGGATGGCATCACTGACTCAATGGGCATTAATTTGAACAAACTCTGGGAAATGGTAAACGACAAGGAAGCCTGGTGTGCTGCAGTCCATGGGGTTGCAAAGTCAGACACGACTTTAGTGAATGAACAACAACACATCACAAAATGACACCTTCGTTGCTTGTGGTGATGAGGAGAAACATACTGAGAAAAGCCCCTCAGGATCTTCATGAGAAAAGCACCGAGAATCTGTTTCATTCCTCAGGGCAGCCCTGAAGCCATGAGCACTGGCATTGCCACCAGCTCCCTGGGTAGAGAGCATGGTATCTAGTACAAGGGCTGGCCGGAAGTGAGTATGCAGGAAGTGTGCATGGTAGCAGGTAATTCCAGCTGCTGAGGAAGCTGCTCTTGCCACTCTCCTCAGCCATGATTTTCCTTAAGTGTAGGCCAGCTCTTGGGGGACTGAACTATATCCCAGATAGGAATCACCTGGGCTTTTGATTGAGACCAGAATGGGGAAAGGATGGATGGAAGGATATAGAAGACCAAAGTGACCTAATCATGATGCTGTCAAATTATGTATGTGCCTTGGGGTAAAATGTCTTATGGACCCACATCAGGAGACCAGAACTAGTCCTGGTGCTGTCATTAGCTGTCTGCTTCAGACATGTCCCTTCATCTCCCTGAGTCTTGGCTTCTTCACCTATATCATCAAAGGACTGAGTTAAGTGATCTCTGGGGTTCCTTCTGGCTTTGAAATTCTATGGATTAATCATCATAATTAATAATTAGAACACTCAGTCGTGTCCAACTCTTTGTGACCCCATGGACTGGAGCCTGCCAAGCTCCTTCATCCATGGACTCCTCCAGGCAAGAATACTGGAGTGGGTTGCCATTCCCTTCTCCAGGGGATCTTCCAAACCCAGGGGTAGAACCCAGGTGTCCCACATTGCAGGCAGATTCTTTACCATCTGAGCCACCAGGGAAGCCTAATCAGAAGCCTACCTTCAATTTATCAGGTACTCACTGTGTGTTGGGTTTGATGCTAAGCATTGGTTGGCCAAATCTTATGGAAAAAGCTGAACAAACATTTTGGCCAACCCAATACTTTTCCATGTGTTCTTTTGAATGTATTCAAAATGCATTTTGAATGACTTACATGGATTCATGGGCTTCCCAGGTGGTGCTAGTGGTAAAGAACTCGCCTGCAAGTGCAGGAGACATGAGACGTGGGTTCAATCCCTAGGCTGGGAAGATGTCCTAGAAGAGAGCACGGCAACCCATACCAGTATTCTTGCCTGGAGAATCTCTATGGACAGTGGAGCCTGGCAAGCTACAGTCCATGCAGTCACAAAGACTCAGACATGACTGAAGCGACTGAGCCTCTGCTGCACTTGGATTCATGTACATGTTTTCTAAACAGCCTCAAAACAACCCTATGAGGTAAGTATTAGTGTTGTCATCTGCTTTTTTACAAATCTGGAAGGTCACAAAAGTATACTAGGAAGTATAACCAGGACTCAAACTCACGGCTGCTGAATCTAAGACCCATGCTCTAACCTCCTCTCTTTCCCTCAGCTGTGGCTCCATGTGTCCAAGACTGCAGGCTATGTGTCTACACACGTCTTGGTTTGAACCACTGCCTCTGTTTTTCTTTTCCCCACATTCCCTGATAGTGAATTCTCTGGTTCTCCTATCTCAAGATTCCTCACTCACCACCTCCCCATCTTTCTGGTGTTTCACAGGCAAATAAATAGAATAGGCAGGAAGCCAAAAATCATACATTGGCTCCTAAAAAATAAATAGACCCACTTTCTTTTATTTTTATATTTTATTTTCTTTTAAAACTTTATGATATTGTATTGGTTTTGCCATATATCAATATTTATTTTAATTGGAAGTTAATTACTTTACAATATTGTATTGGTTTTGCCATACATCAACATGAATCCACCAAGGGTATACACGTGTTCCCCATCCTGAACCCCCTTCCCAACTCCGTCCCCGTACCATCCCTCTGGGTCATCCCAGTACACCAGCCCCAAGGATCCTATATTATGCATCAAACCTAGACTAGTGATTCATTTCATATATGATATTATACATGTTTCAATGCCATTCTCCCAAATCATCCCACCCTCTCCCTCTCCCACAGAGTCCAAAAGACTGTTCTATACATCTGTGTCTCTTTTGCTGTCTCGCATACAGGGCTATCATTACTATCTTTCTAAATTCCATATATATGCGTTAGTATAATGTATTGGTGTTTTTCTTTCTGGCTTACTTCACTCTGTATAATAGGCTCCAGTTTCATGCACCTCATTAGAACTGACTCAAATGTATTCTTTATAATGGCTGAGTAATACTCCATTGTGTATATGTACCACTGCTTTCTTATCCATTCGTCTGCTGATGGACATCTAGGTTGCTTCCATGTCCTGGCTATTATAAACAGTGCTGTGATGAACATTGGGGTACACGTGTCTCTATCAATTCTGGTTTCCTCGGTGTATATGCCCAGTAGTGGGATTGCTGGGTCATAAGGCAGTTCTATTTCCAGTTTTTTAAGGAATCTCCACACTGTTCTCTGCCGGGAGCCAGCGTGAGGAACTCCGCCCATGGCAAAGGTCATGAGGAAGGAGGCTCAGCATACACAAAGGTGGGATCGAGCCTCAGGAGTCCCCCTGGAAATTCTCGAGCATCTACCCCTACAACCAGAGTCTGCCTACTTTATTGCTTTGTGCTCTCACCTACACCTCTGACTTTACGGGGGCTGTCCTGGGTGTGACAAGAGTGTTTTAGTTCACAACCGTGAGAGGCATGAGATGTTCTAAACTGTCTGAATATAGATTCTTTGAGCAGTTAAAAGATTGATTAGAAATTGTATTGGTGAAGGGTTTTTCACTTGTTGGGCCAATGTTTGCTGCTAAGTTTCCATATCCCTTACTTCTGTGTCCCTGGCAGTGTATTGATTAATATAATTGGTGTAAGTAGTAGCTTTAATGTTTGTAACCTTGGACCCTTGAGTTAATTCTTTTTCTTGTTATAGCCCACCACACCTTTGCCCTATAGGAATGCAACTTTATCTAATGCTTTTGGAGGGTGGCGCCTGACTAATCACCTTTAGAGAAAAATAAGTTTTCTGAAGAAAGAGTCTTAAAAAGTTAACAGGCCTCTGGGCCAGAAGATGATGCAAATCACCTAAACTTTTGCATATGATAAGTTTGCAGGAAGAAAGCCTGGCTTACTGCATGACTCTACCCCTTCCCCCATTATCCTCTATGCATAACTTAAGGTATAAAAACTACTTTGGAAAATAAAGTGCGGGCCTTGTTCACCAAAACTTGGTCTCCCCATGTCATTCTTTCTCTCACCTTCTGGCTGAATTGGAGCGTGAAGACTCAAGCCTACTCATTATGCCTGGGCTTCTAAGATCTGACCGAGGAGGCCTTAGTGTCTCCTCTCCTTCGGGAGAACAGGAGGATGCCTGCGGCCTATGTAGGTAACATAAATTCCTTATTTTGGAATTTTATTAGCTTTCCACGTGAACCAAGTTATTCAGACTCTTTTCTCCACTGAATTTTCTCACTGAGCTATCCTTACCACTCTGTATATCTTTAATTCTCTCATATCCTGATCACCAAAGCCGTCTCCCCTTCCAATTCCCTGGATCCACCGGGGCTGGACCCCGGCAGTTCTCCATAGTGGCTGTACTAGTTTGCATTCCCACCAACAGTGTAAGAGGGTTCCCTTTTCTCCACACACTCTCCAGCATTTATTGCTTGTAGACTTTTGGATAGCAGCCATTCTGACTGGCGTGAAATGGTACCTCATTCTGGTTTTGATTTGCATTTGTCTGATAATGAGTGATGTTGAACATCTTTTCATGTTTGTTAGCCATAGTATGTCTTCTTTGGGGAAATGTCTGTTTAGTTCTTTGGCCCATTTCTTGATTGGGTCATTTATTTTTTTGGAATTGAGCTGCAGGAGTTGCTTGTGTATTTTTGAGATTAATCCTTTGTCAGTTGCTTCATTTGCTATTATTTTCCCCCAATCTGAAGGCTGTCTTTTCACCTTGCTTATAGTTTCATTGTCGTGCAGAAGCTTTTAATTTCAATTAGGTCCAAATTGTTTATTTTTGCTTTTATTTCCAGTATTCTGGGAGGTTGGTCATAGAGTATCCTGCTGTGATTTATGTCGGGAAGTGTTTTCCTATGTTGTCCTCTAGGAGTTTTATGGTTTCTGGTCTTACCTTTAGATCTTTAATCCATTTTGAGTTTATTTTTGTGTATGGTGTTAGAAAGTGTTCTAGTTTCATTCTTTTACAAGTGGTTAACCAGTTTTTCCAGCACCACTTGTTAAAGAGTTTGTCTTTTCTCCATTGTATATTCTTGCCTCTTTTGTCAAAGATAAGGTGTCCATAGGTGCATGGGTTTATCTCTGGGCTTTCTATTTTGTTCCATTTGTCCATATTTCTGTCTTTGTGCCAGTATCATACTGTCTTGATGACTGTGGCTTTGTAGGACAGCCTGAAGTCAGGCAGGTTGATTCCTCCAGTTCCATTCTCCTTTCTTAAGTTTGCTTTGGCTATTCGAGGTTTTTTGTATTTCCATACAAATTGTGAAATTATTTCTTCTAGCTCTGTGAAAAATACCGTTGGTAGCATGATAGGGATTGCATTGAATCTATAGATTGCTTTGGGTAGTATACTCATTTTCACTATATTGATTCTTCCGATCCATGATCAAGGTATATTTCTCCATCTATTAGTGTCCTCTTTGATTTCTTTCACCAGTGTTTTATAGTTTTCTATATATAGGTCTTTAGTTTCTATAGGTAGATATATTCCTGAGTATTTTATTCTTTTCATTCCAATGGTGAATGAAATTGTTTCCTTAATTTCTCTTTCTGTTTTCTCATTGTTAGTGTATGGGAATGCAATGGATTTCTGTGTGTCGATTTTATATCCTGCAACTTTACTATGTTCTTTGATTAGGTCTAGTAATTTTCTGGTGGAGTCTTTAGGGTTTTCTGTGTAGAGGATCATGTCATCTGAAAATGGTGAGTGTTTTACTTCTTCTTTTCCAATTTGGATTCCTTTTATTTGTTTTTCTGCTCTGATTGCTGTGGCCAAAACTTCCAAAACTATGTTGAATAGTAGTGGTGAGAGTGGGCACCCTTTTCTTTTCCTGACTTTAGGGGAAATGCTTTCATTTTTTTTACCATTGAGGATAATGTTTGCTGTGGGTTTGTCATATATAGCTCTTATTATGTTGAAGAATGTTCCTTCTATTCCTGCTTTCTGGAGAGTTTTTATCATAAATGGATGTTGAATTTTGTCAAAGGCTTTCTCTGCATCTATTGAGATAATCATATGTCTTTTATGTTTCAATTTGTTAATTGATTTGCGGATATTAAAGAATCCTTGCATCCTTGGTCATGGTGTATGATCTTTTTAAGGTGTTGTTGGATTCTGATTGCTAGAATTTTGTTAAGCATTTTTGCATCTATGTTCATCAGTGATATTGGCCTGTAGTTTTCTTTTTGTGTGGCATCATTGTCAGGGTTTGGTATTAGGGTGATGGTGGCCTCGGAGAATGAGTTTGGAAGTTTACCTTCCTCTGCAATTTTCTGGAAGAGTTTGAGTAGGATAGGTGTTAGCTCTTCTCTCAATTTTTGGTAGAATTCAGCTGTGAAGCTGTCTGGACCTGGGCTTTTGTTTGCTGGAAGATTTCTGATTACAGTTTCAATTTTCGCGCTTGTGATGGGTCTGTTAAGATTTTCTATTTCTTCCTGGTTCAGTTTTGGAAAGTTGTACTTTTCTAAGAATTAGTCCATTTCTTCCAAGTTGTCCATTTTATTGCCATATAATTGCTGATAGTAGTCTCTTATGATCCTTTGTGTTTCTGTGTTGTCTCTTGTGATATCTCCATTTTCATTTCTAATTTTATTGATCTGATTTTTCTCCCTTTGTTTCTTGATGAGTCTGGCTAATGGTTTGTCAATTTTATTTATCCTCTCAAAGAACCAGCTTTTGGCTTTGTTGACTTTTGCTATGGTCTCTTTTGTTTCTTTTGCATATATTTCTGCCCAAATTTTTAATATTTCATTCCTTCTACTAATCCTGGGATTCTTCATTTCTTCCTTTTCTAGTTGCTTTAGGTGTAGAGTTAGGTTATTTATTTGACTTTTTTCTTGTTTCTTGAGGTATGCCTGTATTGCTATGAACCCTCCCCTTAGCACTGCTTTTACAGTGTCCCACAGGTTTTGGGTTGTTGTGTTTTCCTTTTCATTCATTTCTATGCATATTTTGATTTCTTTTTTGATTTCTTCTGTGATTTGTTGGTTATTCAGCAGCGTGTTGTTCAGCCTCCATATCTTGGAATTTTTAATAGTTTTTTTTCCTGAAATTGAGATCTAATCTTACTGCACTGTGGTCAGAAAAGATCCTTGGAATGATTTCAATTTTTTTGAATTTACCAAGGCTAGATTTATGGCTCAGGATGTGATCTATCCTGGAGAAGTTTCCATGTGCAGTTGAGAAAAAGCTGAAATTCATTTTTTGGGGGTGAAATGTCCTATAGATATCAATTAGGTCTAACGGGTCTATCGTATCATTTAAAGTTTGTGTTTCCTTGTTAATTTTCTGTTTAGTTGATCTATCCATAGGTGTGAGGGGGGTATTAAAGTCTCCCACTATTACTGTGTTATTGTTCATTTCCCCTTTCATACTTGTTAGCATTTGTCTTACATATTGTGGTGCTCCTATGTTGGGTACATATATATTTATAATTGTTACATCTTCTTCTTGGATTGATCCTTTGATTATTATGTAGTGTCCTTCTTTGTCTGTTTTTACAGGCTTTGTTTTAAAGTCTATTTTATCTGATATGAGTATTTCTACTCCTGCTTTCTTTTGGTCTCTATTTGCATGGAATATCTTTTTCCAGCCCTTCACTTTCAGTCTGTATGTTTCCCCGGTTTTGAGGGTAGTCTCTTGTAGACAACATATATAGGGTCTTGTTTTTTTATCCATTCAGCCAGTCTTTGTCTTTTGGTTGGGGTATTTAACACATTTACATTTAAGGTAATTATTGATAAGTATGATCCCGTTGCCATTTACTTGATTGTTTTGGGTTCGAGTTTATACACCCTTGTTGTGTTTCCTGTCTAGAGAAGATCCTTTAGCATTTGTTGGAGAGCTGGTTTGGTGGTGCTGAATTCTCTCAGCTTTTGCTTGTCTGTAAAGCTTTTGATTTCTCCTTCATATTTGAATGAGATCCTTGCTGGGTACAGTAATCTGGGCTGTAGGTTATTTTCTTTCATCACTTTAAGTATGTCCTGCCACTCCCTCCTGGCCTGAAGAGTTTCTATTGAAAGATCGGCTGTTATCCTTATGGGAATCTGCTTGTGTGTTATTTGTTGTTTTTCCCTTGCTGCCTTTAATATTTGTTCTTTGTGTTTGATCTTTGTTAATTTGATTAATATGTGTCTTGGGGTGTTTCACCTTGGGTTTATCCTGTTTGGGACTCTCTGGGTTTCTTGGACTTGGGTGATTATTTCCTTCCCCATTTTAGGGAAGTTTTCACCTATTATCTCCTCAGGTATTTTCTCATGGTCTTTCTTTTTGTCTTCTTCTTCTGGGACTCCTATGATTCGAATGTTGGGGCATTTAACATGGTCGTCTAGGTCTCTGAGATTGTCCTCATTTCTTTTAATTCGTTTTTCTTTTTTCATCTCTGATTCATTTATTTCTACTATTCTATCTTCTACTTCACTAATCCTATCTTCTGTCTCCACTATTCTACTATTTGTTCCCTCCAGAGTGTTTTTAATCTCATTTATTGCATTATTCATTATATACTGACTCTTTTTTATTTCTTCTAGGTCCTTGTTAAACCTTTCTTGCATCTTCTCGATCCTTGTCTCCAGGCTACTATCTGTGATTCCATTTTGATTTCAAGATTTTGCATCACTTTCACTATCATCATTCAGAATTCTTTATCAGGTAGATTCCCTATCTCTTCCTCTTTTGTTTTGTTTGGTGGCCATTTATCCTGTTCCTCTACCTGCTGGGTATTCCTCTGTCTCTTCATCCTGTTTATATTGCTGTGTTTGGGATGGCCTTTCTGTATTCTGGCAGTTTGTGGCGTTCTCTTTATTGTGGAGTTTCCTCACTGTGGGTGGGGTTGTACGGGTGGCTTGTCAAGGTTTCCTGGTTGGGGAAGCTTGTGTTGGTTTCTAGTGGGTGGAGCTGGATTTCTTCCCTCTGGAGTGCAATGAAGTGTCCAGTAATGAGTTATGAGATGTCAGTGGGTTTGGAGTGACTTTGGGCAGGCTGTATATTAAAGCTCAGGGCTGTGTTCTTGTGTTGCTGGAGAATTTGCATGGTATGTCTTGCTCTGGAACTTGTTGGCCCTTTGGTGGTGCTTGGTTTCAGTGTCGGTATGGAGACATTTGATGAGCTCCTGTCGATTAATGTTCCCTGGAATCAGGAGTTCTCTGGGGTTCTCAGGATTTGGACTTAAGCCTCCTGCTTCTGGTTTTCGTTTTATTTTTACAGTAGCCTCCAGACTTCTCCACCTGTTGATAAAACATCTCCTTTTGAAGACAATGGGCTGCTTTTCTGAGTGCCTGATGTCCTCTGCCGGCATTCAGAAGTTGTTTTGTGGAATTTACTCAGCGTTTAAATGTTCTTTTGATGAATTTGTTGGGGAGAAAGTGGTCTCCCTGTCCTATTCCTCTGCCATCTTAAGACCGCCTCCCACCTTTTCTCTTTAGAGGTTGGATTAGAAGAAGAGGTATGTCTGATTATATTCATGACCCAGAAACCATTCTCAAGCAGAGGCAGCCAAACCAGTAATATTTAGAAAAATAAACAATGAATGACTGCATTTAGCTCTGCAATGGAACCCTGCTGCTTTTTCATGGTTAAATATTAATATCTCAGCTGTTTCTAGCCATCTGAGTGATAGGCTATAGATCTGCACAAATGACCTTCCACAAACTCAATTTGGCTGTCTGCTCCTTAGAAGAAGAAAAAAAAAGAGTTATCTTCATATTAAGAGTTAGTGAAACCAGGGGTTTTTAGCTGTATCTAGTGCATTCAAAGTCCAAAGAAGCCTATATGAAATTTAAGTTCTAGATGATTGGAGCTAAAAGGAACATATAGGTTTCACCTCTTTCCTTTGTATTGCAGATGAGGAACTGGAGACCCAGAGAAGGAAAGAGACCCGTCCAAAGTCACACAGTTGAGCTACTGGCAGAGTCAGACCCTGACCTGGATTGCAGTGATCACCCTTATCTTAAATTAAATTATTTGTATTTCTAAATTAATTTTTATTAGAGTTTAGTAACTTTACCACCCTTGTTTTATGTGAATGAGGCTGAGGCCCAGAGATTTGTCAAAGTTCACAAGGCCAGAGATGGTAAAAAGGCTGGGTTGGTATGTATGCTTTGCCTCCATAGCTATATTCCCAGGTAGCCGAAGGAACTGACTAGATAGCTTATACGTGCAGGGGTTTCTTATCTCAGGTCACAAGCTCAGTTGTGTGAAAGTGAAAGTGAAGTCACTCAGTCGTGTCTGACTCTTTGAGACACCATGGACTGTAGCCTTCCAGGTTCCTCCATCCCTGGGATTTTCCAGGCAAGAATACTGGAGTGGGTAGCCATTTCCTTCTCCAGGGCATTTTCCTGACCCAGGGGTCAAACCCAGATCTCACACATTGCAGGTAGACTCTTTACCATCTGAGCCACCAGGGAATCCCCGTTGTGTAGGAAAAGTAATTTTCTTAAATCTCCCATGCATGTGTGTGTGCTAAGTCACTTCAGTCATGTCCAACTCTATGACCCCATGGACTATGGCCTGCCAGGCTCCTCCATCCATGGGATTTTCCAGGCAAGAATGCTGGAGTGGGTAGTCATGCCCTCCTTCAAGGCATCTTCCCGACCTAGGGATTGAATCCATGTCTACTTACATCTCCTAAAATTTCCATAATGAAATCTAATTTTTATATCAAAAGTTCCTTCAGGCCAGTAGTAGACTCTCAATCTTAGTCACTTCTGGTTCTCTCAGTCATTTCCAGCCCTCTTCTTCCTCCTGAGTTGTATGTAAGTTCAGAGGAGTTTCAGAGTTTGCCCAGAATGGGGCTGGGGAGATGTGTGGGCTGGGGGGTAGGGGTGGAGATGCTAGCTTCTACTCACACGTGCAGCATCCTCTCTGGTCCTTGGCTGTGGATTCAAGGCGACTGTTGCACTGGCCTTTCTTCTCCACCAGTGGGATCCCCCAGGTCCAGCTCTCTCTCAGCTACTTCCGTATCCCTCGGGCCCATGGGACACAGGATGTCCCCCTTTGTCTCTTCGGAGCGGCAAGAAATTCAGAGAGGCTGCCTCAGACCCATTTTGAGACATTTCTTCCAATTCCACATAATGTGGACTATGGCAAACTATTACTCTTATGCCCTTCCCAGACCCACAGGACCAGTTTCCTCTTGGGTTCCCTAAACTAGTGGGGAAGTTCATGGCTCCTCCTGCCCCCAGGATCCCTCTCAGTGAAGTGTCAGACACAAGATCCTCATGCGGGGCTTGCTATGCTGACTCACTACCAGTCTCTTCACTGAATCTCTGGCTCCCCCATTTGGAAGATCTTTACATTGATGTGGGAGGGCAGAAGAGTCTTGTCCCCATATCCTCTGTTTAATGTCCAAAGTCTCAGCCCAAGGGATAAGGAAATTCAAGACATTTTGCTCTCATTCAGACTTCAAAGAGCTTATGGCCGCTGGTGTTGGGGTGGGGGGAAGGATGGGGGGAGAGGATAGTTAGGGAATTTGGGGAGGTCATGTACACTCTGCTATATTTAAAATGGATAACCAACAAGGACCTACAGTATAGCACAGACAACCCTGCCCAATGTCATGTGGTAGCCTGGATGGGAGGGGTTTGCGGGGCAGAATGGATTCGTGCAGCTGAATCCCTTCGCTGTTCACCTGAAACTATCACGGCATTGTTGTGATTAATAAGCTATACCCTAATTCAAAATAAAAAGTTTTTTAAAAAAAAACCTGTTTCTCTCAAATGGTTATGTCTTCTGTGAGCTTGTTGCTATTTAATATTTTTAATGTGTCCTTGCTGCTAAGTCACTTCAGTCATGTCCAACTCTGTGCAACCGCATAGATGGCAGCCCACCAGGCTCCCCCATCCCTGGGATTCTCCAGGCAAGAACACTGGAGTGGGTTGCCATTTCCTTCTCCAATGAATGAAAGTGAAAAGTGAAAGTGAAGTCACTCAGTCGTGTCCGACCCTCAGCGATCCCATGGACTGCAGCCTTCAAGGCTCCTCCATCCATGGGATTTTCCAGGCAAGAGTACTGGAGTGGGGTACCATTGCCTTCTCCGAGTCCTTAAGTTCACAGAAATGGATTCATCAATATCCTTGCTTTAAGTAACACCTTATATCATTCCACATGTGGCCCACTTTGATTTAACTAGCTATTTAGTTTTAATAATGGTAATAGACACTCCAAACACCCGCACTTAAAACAAACACTAGAAATTTAGAATCTTAATAATAACCTACATCTAGCCATGTGACCCTCCCCCCATCACATCCCTGCTTCCCCTTGCCAACCTCACCTGATGTGACCATGATCCTGAATCCCATGCTCATCATGCTTTTGCTTTTTTGTTGATTTAACTTTAATACATTTACATGTATGATAGAAAGTACTTAACCTCTAAAGCCATGACTGTTTTTAATTCTATGAAAAAGGCATCATGTCTTATGAAAATCTTTTTGGACTTCACTCTTTTCACCTAATATATTGCTAACTTCATCAACATTGTTGTGCATGACTCTAGATCATTTATTTTGATGGCTGCACAATGTTTCACCATGTGAAGAATGTGACAGCTTACTCATCCAGGCACTGCAGTGACAGCCATTTGGTTTGTTTCTATGTGAACTTTAAAAGCCAGGAGTTGACTCTTTCCCTCCATCTACTATTTATGCTGTGGTGTTCCTACTTGGAAGCAATGGATACTGAGGCTGAGCGAATCAGCATGAATGAGAGAAAGGTAATGGAATAACAGGAAACACCTTGATGGAAAATGCAACTTTGGTTAATACATGCAGATGCAAACTCAAAGGTTTTTTTACCTAATCAAACCCTAAGCATGACGTTCACTGGTCAAAAGGAAGAATCTAAGGGGTGGGGGAAGAGGAGCGGGCAGGGATGGTTCCTTGAAGCTGAGCCTGGGTACTGAGAACTTATTTTGTAGGAACAGAATATTTATAGTAAAAATACAGTATATCACTTAGCCAATTTTCTCCTCGTCTTTCTTCTCCTGACAATTTTGCTCAGAAGTCAGGTTAGGTGGCATAGGGAAAATTTAAGAAAGAATGTGGTTCCTGGCTCTCCATTACCATGAGTATCCTTTAGTCATGTTTTAGATTATCTCCCCATTTACTAAAGAACACCGATTCTGCTAAAGTTTTACTATCATTAGTGCCAATGCAACCCAATCTTGATTTCTTAACATATTTCCTTTTCTCTGTCACAATTAAGTACCTCTTGATACTGAAAAGTGTCACTTAGAGGCAAAATACTGAAAATGAAGAATTTTACTGAAGATTCTGGGTGTGAAATATGTTTATAAAAGGAAGGAAGGTGGCTTATATGGTTTACCAAATTAAAGATGGGGTTTGCTGTGAGGATCTGTCTGTTTAGTCTATGGCTTATGAACTTGATTTAAGGAAAAGATCAGGCAACTTGTTGGTAGGTAGAGGTGTATGATACTCACTGTGTATCTTCTTCAGCTAGTGCGTAGCCAGCTGTTGATTTCTACTCCTTTAATTTAACTTCCAATGTCAATACAAAGCTTATTCTTCAGACTGACACCATGAGGTTACAGCTCCAAGAGGCATTTGTTGGCAAATAGGTGCTTCAGAGGAGAAAAAAGGTTGAAAATTATCGGGGGATACTATTTTTTATTCATCCCTCACCAGCATAGGGGTTACCAAAAAAGTAGAGGGAGAAGTACTGGGTGAGCCAAAAAGGTTTGTTCAGGTTTTTCAACAACATCTTACAGAAAAACCCAAACAAACTTTTAGGCCAACTCATTGAAATATGCTACTGATAATTATATATATATATATATATATATATATATATACACACACACACACACACACACACACATACAGTTCTGGGTGAGAGATGTGTGTGTGTGTGTTCAGTAATTGTGTCCGACTCTTTGCGACCCGATGGATGCCAGGCTTCCCTGTCCTTCACCATCTCCAGGAGCTTACTCAAACTCATGTCCATTGAGTTGGTGATGCTATCTAACCATCTCATCCTCTGTCGTCCCAATATCCTCCTGCCTTTAATCTTTCCCAGCATCAGGGTCTTTTCTAACGTGTCAGCTCTTCACATCATGTGGCCAAAGTATTGGAGCTTCAGCTTCAGCATCAGTCTTTCCAATGAATATTCAGGATTGAATTCCTTTAGGATTGACTGGTTTGATCTCCTTGAAGTCCAAGGGACTCAAGAGTCTTCACCAGTGCCACAGTTCAAAATCATCAGTTCTTCAGAGCTCAGCTTTCTTTATGGTTCAACTCTCACATCCATACCTGACTACTGGAAAAGCCATAGATTTGACTATATGAACCTTTGTCAGCAGAGTGATAATATATACAGATTAATTTCAAAGTTACTACACCTTTTAAAAGTACAGTGTTTTAAACACTTTGTATTATTGTAAGTATATTTTAATGCACTTTTTATTTTGGAATAATTTTGCATTTACATAAGAGTTCCAAAACAACACAGTGAGTTCACATAGAGCTTTCACTCAGTTTCTGCTAATGCCAGTATCTTACACAACTATAGCACATTCTCCAAAATGAAGAGATTAATGTTATTGGTGTATTACTATTAAATAAAATTCAGCTTTTATTCATATTTCATCAGTTTTTCAGCTAATAGCCTTTTTCAGTTCCAGGCATTCATCCAGGATACATCACAATTAGAAAAATGTATCTTAAATGGAAAGAACCAACAAATTAGAGAAACAGTTGAGAGAAGGCCCCTCATTCCTAAAGCAAATTACTCATTGGATTTTGCAGTTGTGTGCATTTCTCAGGGAATGACAGTAAGGAAGAGTGTGTGATGGGAGGTTGGGAATAATTAGCTGATTAATTAAAGGAGGCTTTTTTCATGTTTTTTTTTTAAGAGCCACAAATGTTATCAAGAATGCAGAAGAATACAAAGATCCCCAAAATGAATCCAAATTGCACCTGACTCTAAGAGCACCCATCCTCATTTCTGCCTACCCTGACTCTACTGCCATACCAGATAACAATATTTTGTTAACACCAAAAACAGTTCTTTGGGGGAATTCCCTGGTGGTCCACTGGCTAGGACTTCACACTCTCTCTTCCAAGGGCCTGGGTTCAGGGGACTAAAATTTCACAAGTGGTGCAGAAAAAAAAAATTCTTTTATTGGACTATTTCCATCTTACCTTAGCATGTAAATAACTATCAGGAAATCTCCATCTCAGTAGCCAAGGGAGAGAGAGAAAAAAATCACCATGAACTCGAGAGTAGGAAACAAAAATATACGAATCTTCCTATCTGTAACACTCAGATTAGTTGTTGTTCAGTTGCTCAGTCCTGTCCAACTCTTTGCAATCCTGTGGACTGCAGCATGCCGGACTTCCCTGTCCTCCACTATCTCCCAGAGTTTGCTCAAGTTCATGTCCATTGAGTCAGTGATGCTATCCTGACACCCTGATTAGACCCCAATGCAAAGTTTCTTCTTTCATCTCTCCCTCTCTCACCAACCTTCCTTTCTTTCCCTCCTTCCCTTCCTTCTGTTCTTTTTCTCTTTTTCTTTTTCCTCCATCTCTCATTTTTTTCCTTGCTTTCCCTTTCTATCTTTGTGTGTTGAGAGGAGACTTCTAAATGAGTCAAATAATCTTGTACAGTTTTGTCAGAAGGACTTTTCCCCTGAGGATCACCATGCAGGCCAAGCTCAGGAAAATGTGTAAAGTAAGCCTGGTGTAAGGAGTCACAGCGATTTAGAGGAAATTTTGGACCAGCAGTTAGTAAATTTGAGTTTCAGTCTAATTACTGTTACTTGACAGCTATGTGACCTTCTAGAATTCACTCACTGGCTCTCTGCCTCCATTTCATCATCTATAAAATGGGAGAGTTTTACTTAACTTTATTCATCTCAAGGAATTGCTTTGAGAAGCAAATGAGATAATGCATGTGAAGATTCCTTTGGGGACAAAGGGATGAAAAAGCTATTCTAGGCAAGGTCCACTTATTAATAAGAGTAAGAAGGTGATAGTGTGCCCATCAGACTGAGCTCATTCTCCATCAAGCTTTGTTCTCAAAGCTGAATGTTGGCATTCTTGGTTTCACTCAAAAATGTCTCAAGCTTTCTGTGTTGCTTGTGCTAAGATGACAAATTGATTGTGACCTGTTAAGATTTTAGATGTTTCCACTTCCAAAACAAGGCATCAGATGTATAAAATGAAAAGAAGAGAAAAGCAAATTTGGGCTTTGTCTTCCCACTCCCTAAGGAATTGGCTGAGAAGTGAAAAATTAAATCAAATACATGCTTTGACTAAGTGTAACCAAGCAAATAGCTCTAAGTGACTTTTTCATTGTATTGACTAGATCTTTTGGTTGTTTGGAGGTCATAAGAGCCTATTTGTGTACCAATTCTGTATTAACGTAGCCAAGGAGATTGCACCACTAAGAATTCCCACAGAAAATGGACTCCCCCCATCTTCCATTCACAACATATATTTGATGTGAGATAGCTTTCAGTTGATTTGAAAATACTCTAATTACAGTAAATTGTTTGGTCTTTATTCTGTACTTTATCTCCTTTCCTGAAATGTTAATGCTTTGACCCATTTTTCAGCTGCTTCAGAAGCATAAATAAAAATGCTGATTATCCTCACTGATTTCTTATCCCCCAGTGCTCCTGAAAGGTACATTTGGTGTCTGTGTTACAGCTCATAAGTGCAAAAGAAAAAAAAAATTGTTGCTGATGGGCTCTAGATATGTGATAATAAGCAGATCATCTTGGCTCAAATTTGAATTCCTTCATACATTAAACAATATTTATGCATTATCTAATATTTATTAGGCAGTAGGGTTCCAAATAAATGCATATGTGCTAGAATGATGGTTATGGAATAATTATAATTAGGATAGTAATATACACCATCACTGAGCTAAGTATGCTTTATTTCATTTACTCTCACAACATCCCTTTTTTCTTTTTGACTACGTTTCTCAGCCTGTGGGAACTTCCTGACAGGGAAGACCCATTTCCTGACCAGGGACCTAACCCACACCCCATGCACGGAAGCACAGAGTCTTAACCACTGGGAGGCTAGGGAATTTCCAACACTCCCTTTTTTATCCTCATTCTACAGATAAGGAAATTAAGTCTCAAATGGGTTAAGTAATAGCTCAGTCAAGGTCATAATGATAAAGCTAAGATTTGAACTCAGATCACGGTGGCTGAAGTTCTTACTTTGTTTACTACTTCCTATAGAAAGTCAAAGAACTTGGCTTCTGATACCTAGCTCCAGTTAGGTCAGATGTTCATTCAACCTGGACATCTAAATTAGGATTCATATGGACCTAATTAAACGTAAAAGTTTTTGCACAGCAAAGGAGACCATAAACAAGATGAAAAGACAACCCTCAGAATAAGAGAAAATAACTGCAAATGAAGCAACTGACAAAGGACTAATCTCCAAAATATACATACAGCTCATGCAGCTCAACATCAGAAAAACAAACAACCCAACTAAAAGTGGGAAAAAGACCTAAATAGACATTTCTCCAAAGAAGACATCCAGATGGCTAATAAACAGATGAAAAGACGCTCAACACCACTTACTATTAGAGAAAGGCAAATCAAAACTACAATGCAGTATCACCTCACACAGGTCTGAATGGCCATCACCAAACAATCTACAGATAATAAATGCTGGCGAGGATGTGGAGAAAAGGGAACCTTCTTGCACTGTTAGTGGGAATGTAAATTGATATAGCCACTATAGAAAACAGTATGGAGATTTCTTTATAAACTAGGAATAAAACTACCATATAACCCAGCAATCCCACTACTGTGCACATACCCCGAGGAAACCATAATTGAAAAAGACACATGTACCAATGTTCATTGCAGCACTATTTACAATAGCTAGGACATGGAAGTAACCTAGATGTCTATCAACAGATGAATGGATAAAGAAGTTGTGGTACATATATATACAATGGAGTATTACTCAGCAGTAAAAAGAAATGAATTTGAGTCAATTTTAGTGAGGTGGATGAACCTGGAGCCTGTTATACCGAGTGAAGTAAGTCAGAAAGAGAAAAATATTGTATATTAACACACACACTTATAAGTATGGAACCTAGAAAAATGGTACTAATGAACCTATTTGCAGGGCAGCAATGGTGCAATATACTTTATTAGAATACCTTCTAGAGATGGTAAAATATACTATATTAGATCAAGCAGAGAGGGAGATAGGAAACGTATACAATGAGGGTGGGGGTGGGGTTTGCAATCTTAGGATAACCATATTGAGAAGATGACATTTGAACAGGTCAAGAAAGTGAGCCATGTGGATATCTAGAAGAAGAGTGTTCCAAGCAGAAGGAGTAGCAAATTCAAAGGCCCTAAGGTGAGACAGTGCCTGGTATGGTCAAGGAACAGCAAGGAGACCAGTGTGGCTGGAGAAGACAGACTGAGGGGGAAAGTGGTAGCGAGATGATGTCATAGAGGGAGCAGGGCCAGATCATGGAGGGCTTTGGAAATCATAATCAGAATGTTGATTTTAACTATGAGGGAGATGTTGAACTGTTAGAGGATTTTGAGCAGAGGACTGTCATCTGATTTGTGTTCTCATTGAATCATTATGGCTCCTAGGTTGAGAATATACTTACGGTGTGCAGGGCTGAAGCAAGAACATCAGTTAGAAGCCTATTGTAATAATCCATGAGAGGTATGATGGTGACTTGGACTAGGATGGCAGAATATGGTAAGAAGTGCTCAGATTCTCAATCAGTTTTGAAGGTAGGGCTGAAAAAATTTTCTGATAGATCAGCTCTTAGGGTTACCCCCAAGGTTTTGGATCTTACTAGAAGGAATAAAGAGTTGCCATTTACTGAGATGTGAATTTACTGAGATGTGTAAAAGTAGGTTTGGGGGGCGAAGATCATGAACTGCATTTAGACATATTAAGTTTAAAATACTTAACTGACATCTAAGTGTAGATGTCAAATAGGTAGTTGGAGTCAGTGCTGTATTGATGATATATAAAATTAACACCCTGAATGAGATCCTCTAATGGACAAGCGTAGATGGAGAGAAGAGTTACCACAACTGAGCCCTGGGCACTCCAACATTTAGAGGACAGGAAGATGAGGAGAAATCAACAAAGGACACTGAGAAGTGGCCATTGAAGTAAGGGGATATAGAAGTGAGTATAGCATCCTGAAACCTAAGTGAGGAAAGCATTTCAAGGAAGAGTGAGTGACCATTTGTGAAAAAGTGTACTCAGGGGTCAAGCAAGATGAGAACTGAGAAATAATCCTTGGATTTAATAATATAGATGAGTGACATCGTCAGTGGGTGACCTTGATCAGAGCAGTTTTAGGAAGTAGAGGGAGTCAATGCGTTATTAAAATGGAAGGAAGGAAATGGGGGTCTGAGAGTAGAGACAACCCTTTCCCAGGAGTTTTTCTATAAGGGGGAAAAATAGAGCCATAGCTGGAGGGAGGAGTGGAGTCATAAAATATTCAGGGCACTATTAAGGAGGAAAAGTGAGTTGCAGAATAACAGTAATCACTAGCATTAACTGAGGGATAAATGTATGTTAGACATTGTCCCAAGTACTTTATTACTCTCAGGAGTGCTGAAGTCAAAGGGTGATTTGCACTATTAAATAGGCTGAGTGTGATAAGAGCAGAATGAGAGATGGGGAGTGTAGTGGGATATAAGGACTGCAGTGGGACCTATAGGCCTATAACCCTAGAAAGTATTATTACCATCATTGCATCCCTGCCTATGAGATATCATTACTCCTACTTTACAGATGATAAAATGGAGGACGAGTTTTATTGAGTATTCCCCAAAGAATATTTGAGGAAATTCTCTAATGATGCATAGGCCTATAACCCTAGAAAGTATTATTACCATCATTGCATCCCTGCCTATGAGATATCATTACTCCTACTTTACAGATGATAAAATGGAGGCAAAGAATATTTGAGGAAATTAAGTGCTAAAATGGGGATTTGAATTCAGGCAGGTTGACACTAGAACCTATGCTGTTAACTTTCCTATGATACCACTTATATCATTTATACAAGTAAACCTCCAATTTTTATATTAGTATATATTCATGTATATTTTACTTCACAGAGAAAGATTTGGAGGGATGTGTATCAAACTGGTAATGGTGGTTATCTTGGAGTGTGGAACTGAGATGAGATAGGCCAAGAGGGACATCATTCATTCTGTCTTATGATTTGAAATGTTAATAAGGAGAATAATGAATATAGCCAAGTATTATATCTGTAATTTAAAATAGTTTTTGGAGAAACTAATAGGTTCTACTTCTGATAATGACCAACTAAATGCCTATTGGACCAACCCTCCTGAAGATAAAAATATAAACTCTGGACAAAATTTGAGAAACAATTCCATCAAGAAACTAAAATGCAACAGAAAGTGAGCAGATTCTGGTGGCTTAATACTTGGTCAAAGAAAATGACAGAGGATGTTTCCTTTTTTACAATTTCTGGCTGAGGGCAGGCCCTCGTCCTTGCCATATTGAGCCCACTAATACTCTGATACAAAACTAGAAGGTTTTCAGAATTGAGGAACCACAATGTAGAGTTTGGGGCAACCTCAGCTGCTAGACAGTGCAGGACAACTCTCAGAAAGGAAAGTTGAAAAGAGAAGGTACAAATTCTGTGTATAAATTCTTCTGTTGATTACTGAACTTTAGAGGTACAACATGGACTCCAAGAAGTTCAGCTCAGGATAAAGAATGGATCTGAGATTGAGCTGCCACTCAGGAGTCAGAGTTGGTTGTTGAAGTTCAGCCAATAACATTGCCTGTTAGAACAAAAACATCAACATTCTTCAAGGAAGTACAACATTAAACAGATTTCCCACAATCTAACATTCATGAAACCCAAGTTACAATCTGAAACTATGTGATAGATGCAGTATCAGGAAAATATGACCCATTGTCTTGAGAAAAAACCTTCAGTGAAGACCAAAACTGAAATAACTCATGTCAAATTAGTAAGCAAGGATTTTTAAGCAGCTATTCCAATCCCAAAGAAAGGCAATGCCAAAGAATGCTCAAACTACTGCACAATTGTACTCATCTCACATGCTAGTAAAGTAATGCTCAAAAATCTCCAAGCCAGGCTTCAGCAAAACATGAACCGTGGACTTCCTGATGTTCAAGCTGGTTTTAGAAAAGGCAGAGGATCCAGAGATCAAATTGCCAACATCCGCTGGATCATCGAAAAAGCAAGAGAGTTCCAGAAAAGCATCTACTTCTGCTTTACTGACTATGCCAAAGCCTTTGACTGTGTGGATTACAATAAAATGTGGAAAATTCTGGAAGAGATGGGAACACCAGACCACCTGACCTGCCTCTTGAGAAACCTATATGCAGGTCAGGAAGCAACAGTTAGAACTGGACATGGAACAACAGACTGGTTCCAAATACGAAAAGGAGTACATCAAGGCTATATATTGTCACCCTGCTTATTAACTTATATGTAGAGTACATCATGAGAAACACTGGATTGGAAGAAGCAAAAGGTGGAATCAAGATTGCCAGGAGAAATATCAATAACCTCAGATATGCAGATGACACCACCCTTATGGCAGAAAGTGAAGAGGAACTAAAAAGCCTCTTGATGAAAGTGAAAGTGGAGAGTGAAAAAGTTGGCTTAAAGCTCAACATTCAGAAAATGAAGATCATGGCATCTGATCCCATCACTTCATGGGAAATAGATGGGGAAACAGTGGAAACCGTGTCAGACTTTATTTTTTTGGGCTCCAAAATCACTGCTGATTGTGACTGCAGCCATGAAATTAAAAGATGCTTCCTCCTTGGAAGGAAAGTTATGACCAACCTAGATAGCATATTGAAAAGCAGAGACATTACTTTGCCAACAAAGGTCCGTCTAGCCAAGGCTATGGTTTTTCCTGTGGTCATGTATGGATGTGAGAGTTGGACTGTGAAGAAGGCTGAGCACTGAAGAATTGATGCTTTTGAACTGTGGTGTTGGAGAAGACTCTTGAGAGTCCCTTGGACTGCAAGGAGATCCAACCAGTCCATTCTGAAGGAGATCAGCCCTGGGGTTTCTTTGGAAGGAATGATCTAAAGCTGAAACTCCAGTACTTTGGCCACCTCATGGGAAGAGTTGACTCATTGGAAAAGACTCTGATGCTGGGAGGGATTGGGGGCAGGAGGAGAAGGGGACAACAGAGGATGAGATGCCTGGATGTCATCACTGACTCGATGGACGTGAGTCTGGGTGAATTCCGGGAGTTGGTGATGGACAGGGAGGCCTGGCGTGCTGCAATTCATGGGGTTGCAAAGAGTTGGACACGACTGATCGACTGAACTGAACTGATTGTAACTATGCTCAATGAAGGAAAACATGTCTAAAACGAATGCCAAGATTGGGAATTTCAACAGAGAAATAGAAACTATAAATTCTTTAAACTAAAAATACAATATTAAAAACATTTTATAAAATATTAAAGGAACTTAAGAGTAGAGTGTAGGTGATAAAGGAAAGTATCAGTGAACTTGAAGATTGACCCATAGAAATTATCCAGTCTGAAGAAAAAGTAAAAAAATGGAAAATAAAACCCCATAAACAAATACATAACCTCAAGGGTCAGTGAGGCAATATCAAAAGATCTAACTTTTGTGTAACTTGAGTTTCAGGAGGAAAGGAGAGGGAGAGTGGAGCAGGAGAAAAACTTCTTTGAAGAAATAAGGGCTAAAAATACCTCAAATTTAGTGAAGGATATACATTTACGGATTCAGGAACTTCAGTAACCCAAGAAGGATATATACAAAGAAAGCCATGCCTAGGAAAATCATAGTCACAATGATTGATCAAAGATAAAGAGAAAAATCTTGAAAACAGGCAAAGAAAATGACGCATTATATAGGGGACTAGTGATTCAATAATCTAGAAATGATTTATATGTTGGAATTAGCAGGAAAAAAATGGAGTGCAGAAGACAGTTGAATAATATCTTTAAAGTGTTAAAAGGGAAAAAGTTCTTAACCTAGAATGATATATCCAGAGAAATTATCCATCAAGAATGAAAGTAAAGTGAAAATAGTTTTACACAGAGGAAAACTAAGATTTTGTGTCCAGCAAATTTGTACTACAAGAAATGATAAAAGGAGTTCTTCAGGGTGAGGGAAATGATACCATATAAAAACTGGGATCTTCAGGAAGGAATGAAGAATTTCAGAAATGGTAAATATCTAGTAAATGTGAAAACTATTTCCCTCATAGTTTCTTAAAAACATATAGCTGTTTAAAGCAAAGGCTATATTGTGTTGGATGCAAAATGTATGGAGATAAAAGAATGTCTATATGTGTAAAGTTACTTTGCTGTACAGCAGGAATTGGCACAACATTGAAAATAAACTGTATTTCAATTAAAACATATTTTAAATGTATGGAGGTGTAATGTACCTGACAACTAGAGCACACAGATGGGAACTGAGGTAAATTGACTTAAATAGCTACAATGGTTCTATATTTTATGTGGAAAGACAAAAGATTATCTCTAAGTAGACAATGAAAAGTTAAGGAAAACTGGATATCCAAACAGAAAAAAAGTAGACCTCCATCCCTATCTCAAGTCATACTCAAAAATTTATATGAGTAGGTACATACACTTAATGTAACAACTTAATCCATAAATCTTTTAGAAGAAAACACAGAAGTGTACCTCTATGACCTGGGGGTAGGCAACAGCTTTCTAGATAGGAAACAGAGAGCAATAATCATAAAATGTAAAAACTGATCAATGAAACTTCATGAAAATTAAAAACATTTTTTTTTTACCAAAAGATACTATTAAGAAAATACGTATAAGCTGCATGTGTGTGTGCATGTTAAGTCGTTTCAGTCGTGTCCGAATGTTTGCAACTCTGTGGACTGTAGCTTGTCAAGCTCCTCTGTCCATGGGGTTCTCCAGGCGAGAATACTGGAGTGGGTTACCATTTCCTTCTCCAGGGGATCTTCCCAACCCAGGGAATGAACCCATGTCTTCTGTGGCTGCTGCATTGCAAATGGATTCTTTACCACTGAGCTGCCAAGGAAGCCCATAAGCCACGTATTAGGAGAAAATATTTACAATGTATCTGATAAAGGACTGATATCTGGGATATATAAAGATGAATAATCGAATAAAACAGGCAAAATATTTGAACAGAATATTCACAAAATAAGATATGTGAATGGCCAATAAACACATGAATATGTAGTCAACATCATTAGTCATTAGGAAATTGTTTACTAAAATCACAATGAAAAAACAAAACCACAATACCACTACACATCCACAAGAATGGCTAAAATTAAATAGACTGACAACACCAAAAGTTGTCAAGAATTTGGAGTCACTGGAATTTGCATACATTTTTGGTGGGAGTGTAAAATGGTAGAACCACTTTGGAAAAGTATCTTGTAGTTATTTATAAAACTAAATGTACAGCAACCATAATATGGAAAAATTCTACTCCTCAGTATTTTCAGAAGAGAAATGAAATCATTAGTCCACACAAAACCTGTATATGAATGGTCATAGCAACTTTATTCATAATACCTCCAAACTGGAAATAACTCATGGGTCCAGTAGTAGGTGAAAAACTGGTGTAGTCATACAATGGAATATTACTCAGCATAAAAAGGAATGAATTACTGATACACACAACACATGGATGAAACTTTAAAATATTATGCTGAATGAAGGATCCTCAAACAAAAGAGTATAAACTTCATGACTCTATTTACATAAAGTTCTAGAATAGGCAAAGTTAATCTATGATAAAAATACAAACAAAACGCAGGCAGGGATAAGAGGAGGAATTGAATGCAGAGGGGCATGAGGAACTTTCTGAAGTTTTGGTAACGTTCTATATCTTGAAAGAGGTCCAGGTCACATGTGTATTCATTTTTCATTTCTCACTGGTGGTTTAATGAAGATATATGCATTTAACTTTTATGTAACTTTAATTTCAAAAAAAATGTACCCTAAACCAATGCTGAACTCTAGTTCATGATAGGTATGCTGAAGTATTTAGGAAGAAATGTATTGTCATCTGTAACTTATTTTGACATGCATCAAAATAATAAGGATGATAAATGGATAGAGTGATAGAGAGATGAAGTGTGTGATAATACAATATAAACTGTAGAATATAGATGTTTGGTATATGGGTGTTCACTGTGAAATTCTTTCAACTTCTTTGCTTTAAATATTAATAAAATATTAGAGACAAAATAATGGTGGTTATGATTTATCCAGGTATCCCTTATCTCCCCACATCTCTTCCTCTGTCTGATTTCTTAATGCTCACCCATATTTAGGATCTGAATTGCCCTCTCTTATTTTATTCCTGGCTTATGACTTGTACCCTCACACTTCTTACTCCCTAGTGTTTCCCATAACTCACATCTCCCTCACTAACTCCATTTCAGAATATCCACGGATAAGGGATGTGATCAACTTATCCACTGGACCCTTCCAAGGGCCCTACCCCATCGGATGGAACCTCCTAGCTCAGGCTCCAATAGCGCTCCCTGGCTCCCACTGAAAAGGATTAGCTTTCAGAGATACAAGCTCACAGTGCAGAGGAAATCGCAATGGTCACACAAAAGCATCCATCTTGGCCTGTACAGTTGAAGATGTCCTTGTGTGGGGCTTTTGTTTTACCTTATATCTAGATCAAGCATTTGACCTCAGTTTATTTCAGAGACTGTACAGAAATCAGGGTCCAGGTAGTGTCCACAGGGCCCTCCCAGACATACCATGATATGTTTGTTTAGGAACCAAGATGAAGATCAGAGGTCTTAAAAATCCAACAGGCTGGATCACTGGCTCTCATCTTTATGTTCCTGAGTGATGGTTGTGAGTCAAGCTTAAAAGGAAATAAGTCTCCAAAACCTCCAGAACTGGATGCCAGAACACCTAGTCCAGTGGTTCACACCCTTCAGTTCAATTCAGTTCAGTCGCTCTGTCGTGTCCGACTCTTTGTGACCCCATTGACTGCAGCACGCCAGGCCTCCCTGTCCATCACTAACTCCCAGAGTTTATTCAAACTCATGTCCATTGAGTCAGTGATGCCATCCAACCATCTCATCCTCTGCTGTCCCTTTCTCCTCCCACCTTCAATCTTTCCCAGCATCAGGGTCTTCTCAAATGAGTCAGTTCTTCGCATCAGGTGGCCAAAATATTGGAGTTTCAGCTTCAGCATGAGTCCTTCTAATGAATATTCAGGACTGATTTCCTTTAAGATGGACTGGTTGGATATCCTTGCAGTCCAAGGGACTCTCAAGAGTCTTCTCCAGCACCACAGTTCAAAAGCATCCATTCTCTGGGACTCAGATTTCTTTATAGTCCAACTCTCACGTCCAAACACGACTACTGGAAAAACCATAGCTTTGAATAGATGGACCTTTGTTGGCAAAATAATGTCTCTGCATTTTAATATACTGTCAATATTCATCATAGCTTTTCTTCCAAAAAGCAAGCGTCTTTTAATTTCATGGCTGCAGTCAGTCACGATCTGCAGTGATTTTGGAGCCCCCCAAAATGAAGTCTGTCACTGTGCCCAATGTTTCCCCATCTATTTGCCATGAAGTGATGGGACCAGGTGCCATAATCTTAGTTTTCTGAATGTTGAGTTTTATTTTTTTCTTTTTAGGGTGTTACCTTGCAATTACAACAGAACTTTATTAAAATATTTTTTATTTTATCAAGATACTTGTTCCATTTATTTTTTTAATGTATAAAAGTTTTACAAAATTATTTTGTATTCATAAATACAAAAATTTATGTATTCATAAATGCATAAAATTTAAAGGATTTTATGTATTCATAATACATAAAATCCTTTAAATTCAGTATGTCAAGGCTGTATATTGTCACCCTGATTATTTAACTTACATGCAGAGTACATCATGAGAAAGGCTGGACTGGAAGAAGCAAAAGCTGGAATCAAGATTGCCGGGAGAAATATCAATAACCTCAGATATGCAGATGACACCACCCTTATGGGAGAAAGTGAAGAGGAACTAAAAAGCCTGTTGATGAAAGTGAAAGTGGAGAGTGAAAAGTTGGCTTAAACTCAACATTCAGAAAACGAAGATCATGGCATCTGGTCCCATCATTTCATGGGAAATAGATGGGGAAACAATGGAAACAGTGTCAGACTTTATTTTTTTTGGGCTCCAAAATCACTGCAGATGGTGATTGCAGCCATGAAATTAAAAGATGCTTACTCCTTGGAGGGAAAGTTATGACCAACCTAGATAGCATATTGAAAAGCAGAGACATTACTTTGCCAACAAATGTCTGTCTAGTCAAGGATATGGTTTTTCCATTGGTCATGTATGCATGTGAGAGTTGGACTGTGAAGAAAGCTGAGCACTGAAGAATTGATGCCTTTGAACTGTGTTGTTGGAAAAGACTCTTGAGAGTCCCTTGGACTGCAAGGAGATCCAACCAGTCTATTCTGAAGGAGATCAGCCCTGGGATTTCTTTGGAAGGAATGATGCTAAAGCTGAAACTCCAGTACTTTGGCCACCTCATGGGAAGAGTTGACTCATTGGAAAAGACTCTGATGCTGGGAGGGATTGGGGGCAGGAGGAGAAGGGGACGACAGAGGATGAGATAGCTGGATGGCGTCACTGAGTCGATGGATGTGTCTGAGTGAACTCCGGGAGTTGGTGATGGACAGGGAGGCCTGGCGTGCTGCGATTCATGGGGTCGCAAAGAGTCGGACATGACTGATCGACTGAATTGAACTGAACTGATGTATTCATAAATGCATAAAATACACAAAAATTTTATGTATTCATAGATGCATGCTTCTGCTGCTGCTGCTAAGTCACTTCAGTCGTGTCCAACTCTGTGCAACCTCATAGACTGCAGCTCACCAGGCTCCCCCGTCCCTGGGATTCTCCAGTCAAGAACACTGGAGTGGGTTGCCATTTCCTTCTCCAAAGCATGAAAGTTAAAATTGAAAAGTGAAAGGGAAGTTGCTCAGTCGTGTCCAACTTAGCGACCCCATGGACTACAGCCTACCAGGCTCCTCCGTCCATGGGGATTTCCAGGCAAGAGTACTGGAGTGGGGTGCCATTGCCTTCTCCGATTCATAGATGCATAAAGTACATAAAAATTTATGTTTTCATAAATGCATAAAATTTAAAGAATATGGACACTGGAAAGGTACAGGTCTGAGTTTGAATACTGTTTCTATCACCTCCTAGGGTGAATCACCCAAGTTCACAACTTCAGTTTCTTTATCTGAACGTTGAGTTCTAAGCCAACTTTTTCTCTCTCCTCTCTCACTTTCATCAACAGGCTCTTTAGTTCTTCTTTGCTTTCTGCCATAAGGGTGGTGTCATCTGCATATCTGAGGTTATTGATATTTCTCCCGGCAATCTTGATTCCAGCTTGTGCTTCATCCAGTCTAGCATTTCTCATGATGTACTCTGCATATAAGTTAAATAAGTAGGGTGACAACATACAGCCTTGATGTACTCCTTTCATGATTTGGAACCAGTCTGTTAGTCCATGTCCAGTTCTAATTGTCCCTTCTTGACCTGCATAAAGATTTCTCAGGAGGCAGGTAAGGTGGTCTGCTTTCCCATCTCTTTCAGAATTTTCTGGTTTGTTATGATCCACACAGTCAAAGGCTTTGGCATAGTCAATAAAACAGAAGTAGATGATTTTCTGGAAGTCTCATTGCTTTTTCAGTGATCCAACGGATGTTGGCAATTTGATCCCTGGTTCCTCTGCCTTTTCTAAATCCAGCTTGAACATCTGGAATTTCAGTGTTTGTGTACTGTTGACGCATGGCTTGGAGAATTTTGAGCATTACTTTACTAGTGTGTGAGATGAGTGCAGTTGTGCAGTAGTTCGAGCATTCTTTGGTGTTGCCTTTCTTTGGGATTGGAATGAAAACTGACCTTTTCCAGTCCTGTGGCCACTGCTGAGTTTTCCAAATTTGCTGGCATGTTGAGTGCAGCACTTTCACAGCATCATCTTTCAGGATTTGAAATAGCTCAACTGGAATTCTATCACCTCCACTAGTTTTGTTCATAGTGATTCTTTCTAAGGCCCACTTGACTTTGCATTCCAGGACGTCTGGCTCTAGGTCAGTGATCACACCATCGTGATTATCTCGGTTGTGAAGATCTTTTTTGTATAGTTCTTTTGTGTATTCTTGCCATCTCTTCTTAATATCTTCTGCTTCTGTTAGGTTACACATTAAAATTACCTGGGCACTGATGTTTGTAAAGGCTCCCAAAATGATTCTAGTGTGCAGGGCAAACAAGTTGGATTATCCCATTGGGATTAACTGGTATAGCCATACCCATTGTGAAGATATTGAGAAGTACTTTCAATGAAGTTGGTAAATGCCCTGAGACCTGAGTGCCCTGGACACCTCATCTCTTCCATTCCAGAGCCCCCAGACATTCCCACAATCAGTTATTAAATGGTTAGTGCCTGACCAGTAAGAGTCCTTCAGAACCCTGCTTCAGCATTTAGCCAGATTTCATTCTAAATAGTCAGTGCCCAGTACTGTACCCATTATTAAATACTTCGAGTGCCACTTCTGCAGCCAGTGCTGAGAAACACTGATCTGGTCAGTTCAGATAAGCATCTGAATCTTTTATCTGTACCACACTAAATAACTAGTCTGAATACATTGGTATCTCTGTCCATGCATATAACCAGGCTTATGACCTTAAGCAAGTCATTTCCTCACCCTGAATCCCATCTGAAAAATGATAGGGTTTAACTGGGTCATCTTTAAGCTCGTCTGAATTGTGTGGCACTGTGGTTCTATGAATCACAAATTCAGCAAAGCTAAAAGCATCTCCAAGAGAAGTGAAAGCCATATTGATCTAGCCTCCTGCACACTGACCCAAACCAGCCAAAGAGAACCCAGAATGCATGCTAAATGTATATTGCTCTTCTTAGGAGATATGAATCTTTCTTAAAGTTGCACAGCTCCCCCAACCCACCAAGTTATGGCTTGGAACTTGAAGCCTGGAGGTGAATTCTCTCCAACTTGGGACAAAGAGGCAAATATTATTAGAGCTGATTATGAAGTTATCCAATCTGCTTTTAAAGTATGGTCCCGACACTTCCACTTGCAGCTTCTTGCAGTAGTGCCCTGCACAGAGGGTGACATACTACAAGAAGACATAATCTGTTTTACTTTTTCCATGTTTATTTGCCATCCATTTCATTGAGTGACCCCTTTGTTTGTGGATTATAGGGAAGGGAAGAAGTCAGTTGGTTTTTATTGGTCCCTCCAGAAATTTAAACAGCTTCAAACTGTCCTCCCCCAGTCTATGCCTCTTTTGGCCAAGCGTGCCTTTGATTTTACAATCTCATCACAACCCTCAGTGCCACAGCTTTTCAAGCACAGCTCACGTTATCTGGATCTTTTCACTTTTCACTTGATCTTTCCCAAGGCAATGTTGCCGAGTGGTAACTGGAACCATGTTTACATTGCCAAGTGGTAACTGGAACCATGTTTACAATAATCTGAAGTGAGATGGTGAGTTGGCCATTATGTAGTTCATACAATCCTTCTGAATGGCCTGAACTATCCAGATCACTTGTCTATACTGAAAAATAAATAGTGTAGTTGCCAAATCATTTCACTTCAAGTAGTGGAGGTATAACTATCGTCTTGCTAATATCTCTGAAATGTCTATCTATAATATTGATCTATTATCCTGAGTGAGACCAACATCTCTCAAAGTGATAAGCTTTGAGACTGTTACCCTGGGAAAGTTCAATGCAAAACTCAGAGCCCACATCTCCATCTCCATTCCAATTGCTCTAGCCCAATGCACCAAACACTCCCCTTGTACTGATTATTCCCAATATCCCCTAAGCCAGACACCAACAACCAAAGGTGAGACTTAATTGTTCAAGGAAACAGATGATCTTTTTACCCAATCAGACCAGAGAAGACTGCATTGAAAAGGAAGGAAGGGACTAGACACACTTATCAACCAAAAGTCTGATTGGCCTGGGCTGCTCCTTAGCCAACATTTGTGAGGAGCTGGCCAGATTGGTCTGTGACCCACTTCCCCTTGCATCATCTTGAGACTCTACCATCTTCCTGAGATGAAAGTCCTCCCACAGTATGCATTTGGAATTTTCACTGTGTGCCCTTTACAAAGACCATGTGTAGCAGAGTCACTTGAAATAGTATGTAAAATGCATATCTTTGAGCCTTATCACTACCAATAGATACAAATTAAAATTGTAGAACCATTGATCTTTATTTTGATAAAATTACTTCATTTACCTGAACGCTTATTTGCTCAATTAGCAAACGGAGCAATTGTTTCCTACTTTACAGAGCTGTTTAGAGAGCATTTTCATTTACACAATCTGTCACTATCTTCATCTTCAGCTCAAAGGATCTACACAATCTGTCACTATCTTCATCTTCAGCTCAAAGGATCTAAACTTAGGGGCATCTTTCATTCTAAATTGTTTCCCCACATCAAATTCTCCACATATATTAGTGGTGCCACCATAACCTCCAGGATCCCAGAATCAAACCTCAAAGTCCACAGTGACAAATTAGGAAGAATCCATTGTTTGTTTCTGTTTTGTTGTTGTTGTTGCTGCTGTTTTTTGTGGTTGTTTTTTCTTCCCCTCAGAGGAGGGAGAGAGTGGTAGATCAAAGCTTGCTTTGTTATCACACATAGACATTATCACAGCACAATCTCCAAACCCTTATCAGGCATGCACTTTTAGATGGAAATATGAAAGAGTCTGGAGAAATTCTGTAGTGAGAATCAAAACACCTTATAAGATATCAGTTGGGGCAGGGCAAGTCCCAAAAAACTCCTACATGCCTGCTAAGTCTGACTCTGTGCAACCCCATGGACTATAGCTCACCAGGCTCCTCTGTCATTGGATTTTCTGGGCAAGAATACAGGAGTGGGTCGCCATGCCCTCCTCCAGGGGGTCTTCCCAATTCAGGGATCAAACCCGTGTCTCATGTCTGCTGCACTGGCAGGTGGATTCTTTACCACTAGCGCCACCAGGGAAGCCCCAAATAACTCCCACTCGGGCTCAATTTCACCCAGATCCATGACATTTCTTTTCCTATTTGGAGTCCTAGAGACCACTGGATATCTAGCTGACGTTTCTTTGCTGATATCAAAATAAGAAGGCTCCCACCTTTGTTATCGGGCAAGTGCCCTTCACTATTACTAATCAACAGCTTACAAGTATGGATCAATTCTATGTGCCAGATACTGTCCTGACGCCTTTATAAGGTTTTATAACCCATAGTACAGCATCGGGATTCAGACCCAGACAGTGTGGTTGCAGTGTCCATGCTCTTAACCATCACATGTCTGCTAACCACTGGCAGTCTGCAGCGTCTAGACTGTGTGTGAAGCTGAAAGCCATCTGCCCCAAATTATCACCAAGATCTCCTTCTTTTGTCATCTCTGCTCAGATGATGAGGACATGCTACTAGGGATTTGGTAAAGCCCTTAAAAAGGCTACTGTGGCTACATACATGTGTAGTAAAAGAATAAAGAAATTCATGGAAAGATAATCACCAGATTTAGGATAGAAGTAACCTCTGGAGGAAGAGAAGGGGGTGTGATTGGAAAAGGTGCACTGGGAGCTCCAACTATGTTGATAATATTTAATTTCTTAAGCTGGTTGGTGGTTAAACAAGAAAGTACATGCAGCTTTTTTACATCTTAAATATTTCACAATACATATTTTAAAGGGACTCCTAGGGGGACTTTCCTGGCTGTTCAGTGGTTAAGACTCTGTGCTTCCACTGTAAGGGGCATGGGTTTGATTTCTGGTCAGGGAACTAAGATCCCACATGCTGAATGGTATGGCCAATAAATAAATAACTAAATAATTGTTGAATTTTTTTTTAAAATAATAGTACTCCTAGGGGTTGTGCTATCTTAAAAAGAGGAGCAGCCTGTGCTTACTGTACTAAGGTCTGAAGAATCTTGAAGTGGGAGTGTATCATTCTTGCTCACAAGGGAGAATGCTTCAATTTATAGTCTTTATTTCCTCTTGGCTATTCTAAATCCCTTTCAAGGTCTGGCAGTGAGCAGTACCATAATATTATGTACACACATATCCCCAAATTCTGGAACTTCATATTTCTAAACAATATGGACCTAACAGAAGCAGAAGATATTAAGAAGAGGTGGCAAGAATACACAGAAGAGTTATATTAAGGACATCTTCATGACCCGGATAACCATGATGGTGTGATCACTCATCTTGACCCAGCCATCCTGGAGTGTGAAGTCAAGTGGGCCTTAGGAAGCATCACTACAAACAAAGTTAGTGATGGTGATGGAACTCCAGCTGAGTTATTTCAAATCCTAAAAGATTATGCTGTTAAAGTGCTTCACTCAATATGCCAGAAAATTTGGAAAACTCAGCAGTGGCCACGGGACTGGAAAAGGTCAGTTCTCATTCTAATCCCAAAGAAGGGCAATGCCAAAGAATGCTCAAACTACCACACAATTGCATTCATCTCACATGTTAGCAAAGTAATGCTCAAAATTCTCCAAGCCAGGCTTCAACGGTATATGAACTGAGAACTTTCAGACATTGAAGGTGGATTTAGAAAAGGCAGATGAACCAGAGATCAAATTGCCAACATCTGTTGAATCATAGAAAAAGCAAAAGAATTCCAGAAATATATCTACTTTTACTTCATTGACTACGCTAAAGCCTTTGTGTAGATTGTGACAAACTGTGGAAAATTGTGAAAGAGATGGGAATACCAGACCACCTTACCTGCCTCCTGAGAAATCTGTATGCAGGTCAAGAAGCAACAGTTAGAACTAGACATGGAACAACTGACTGGTTCAAAACTGAGGAAGGAGTACGTCAAGGCTGTATATTGTCACCCTGCATATTTAACATATATGCAGGGCACATCATGAGAAATACCAGGCTGGGTGAAGCACAAGCTGGAATCAAGATGGCTGGGAGAAATATCAGTAACTTCCAATATGCAGATGACATCACCCTTATGGTAGAAAGTGAAGAGGTACTGAAGAGCCTCTTGATGAAGGTGAAAGAGGAGAGTGAAAAAGCTGGCTTAAAACTCAACATTCAAACAAAATCATGGCATCCAGTCCCATCACTTGATGGCAAATAGATAGGCAAACAATGGAAACAGTGAAAGAGTTTATTTCTTTGGGCTCTGAAATCACTGAGGACGGTGACTGCAGCCAAGAAATTAAAACATGCTTGCTCCTTGGAAGAAAAGCTATGACAAACCTAAACAGCATATTAAAAAGCAGAGACATTACTTTGCTGATAAAGGTCTATATATTCAAAGCTATGGTTTTTCCAGTAGTCATGTATGGATATGAGAGTTGGACCTTAAAGAAATCTAAGTGCCAAAGAATTGATGCTTTTGAACTATGGTGTTGGAGAAGACTCCTGAGAGTCCCTTGGACTGCAAGGAGATAAAACCAGTCAATCCTAAAGGAAATCAACCCTGAATAATCATTGGAAGGACTGATGCTGAAACCGAAGCTCCAATCCTTTTGTCACCTGATGAGAAAAGGTGACTCATTGGAAAAGACCCTGATGCTGGGAAAGATTGAAGGCGGGAGGAGAAGGGGACAGCAGAGGATGAGATGGTTGGATGGCATCACTGACTCAATGGATATGAATTTGAGCAAGCTCTGGAAGACAGTGAAGGACAGGGAAGCCTGGCATGGTGCAGTCCATGGAGCTGCAAATAGTCAGACACGACTGAGTGACTGAACAGCATATTTCTAAACCTATGAGGAATTGGGGCCTGTATATATTGGGAGGTGAGGTAACAGGGTAGGGAACCAGACAGGGTAAGGAGGGAAGAAAGACCAAAAGACTTGAATAAGCTCCAAAGATGAAGGGGAATAAAAAGAATGAAAGGAAATAAGAGCAGAAAATAAGGAGAATGATAAAGCTTAGAAACATACACAAACATAAATGGACAGAGAGACAAGGGAGAGAAAAACAAGAAATTATATAAGGAAAAGGAAAGAAGGGAGGCTGAAAGAAGTGAAGAAGATGCAAATAAGAGCAGAAAGATAATATGTAAAAAAAAAAAAAAAAACTAACTGAGGGCCTACTGCGTCCATCTAGTCAAGGCTATGTTTTCTCCAGTGGTCATGTATGGATGTGAGAGTTGGACTGTGAAGAAAGCTGAGTGCCGAAGAATTGATGCTTTTGAACTGTGGTGTTGGAGAAGACTCTTGAGAGTCCCTTGGACTGCAAGGAGATCCAACCAGTCCATTCTAAAGGAGATCAGTCCTGTGTGTTCTTTGGAAGGAATGATGCTAAAGCTGAAACTCCAGTACTTTGGCCACCTCATGTGAAGAGTTGACTCACTGGAAAAAACTCTCATACTGGGAGGGATTGGGGTCAGGAGGAAGAGGGGATGACAGAGGATGAGATGGCTGGATGGCATTACCGACTTGATGGAGGTGAGTTTGAGTGAACTCCAGGAGTTGGTGATGAACAGGAAAGCCTGGCATGCTGCAGTTCATGGGCTTGCAAAGAGTCGGACACGACTGAGCGATTGAACTGAACTGAACTGGACTGTGTTCCAGACACTGTGCTGAGTTCTTAATAAGCATTTTCTCATGTGACCATCCACTTCCCCCACCAATAAACCCAAGAGATAGGCATTAATAGGCCCAAATTCTACAGACGAGAAAAGTGAGCTTCAGAGAAATTGAGACTTGTCCTAGGTCATACAGCTTGATAAAATGCAGTTTTGACCCCAGATCTGAGTAACCTTAAAGGTTTAGAGCTTAACCAGTTGGCTTACTACCTCCCAACAGAAGCCATGAGAAGGAAGAAGAAAAGATGCTGGAGACAGGACCTGAAATCCTCATATGTACAGGGGATCATCAGGGAACAGATGCTCAGGAGGCGGTTGGCTGGGCCAGTGGGCCCTGAAGAGTGTTTGCCTTGTTAAAGGCAGCTGGACTCAGCTCCAGCTGATGGCCACCTTGTAGTAAAGTGGGCCAGGTTTACCACATTTTCTGTTTTTCAAGTAAAGTTCAAAATCCAGATTTTTTTAAAAAAAGAAAATCTCATGATTGCTTAATGTTAACAACAACAACAACAACAACAAAAATACTAGGAAAAATAAACCACCCTGTGGGCCAAATAAAACCCAATTATGGGCAGAATTTGGCTCAACAGTCACCAATTTCAACCTCTGGATGAAGAATGGCAGATAAAAAGAAAGGAAGAAGAGAGAAATAAAGAATCAGAGAATAAGAAAGAGAGGAAAAGAGACATTAAAAAATAAAAGACATCAGGACTTCCTTGGCAGTGGTTAGGGTTCAGGCACTTTCACTGCTGAAGGCCCGAGTTCAATCCCTGGTGGGGGAAACCAAGAACCTGAAACCTGGCCACCACCCCCCCCCCCCCAAAAAAAAAAAAAAGTCAGAAAAGAGTGAAGGATCAAATAAAGGGCAATACAAGAGGGAAGGGGGAGGGGTTGTGAGAAGTCCAAGAGGTAGATGGGAAGGAGAAAGCTAGTGGACAAAGAAGCAAAGAGCTCAGAAGAGGAAAGTAAGAGGATGAATAGGGATGAGAAGAGAAGAAAGGCACATCGAAGAGGGTAGCCCTCACCCAGCAATTCTGGGAGGACCCAGTTGGTGCAGGGAGAGGTGGGGGTGGGAGACAGGAGACAACCCTGTCTTGGGATTGCTCTCTCCCATTGAAAGGTGGAGCTGGACACAAGATGGCAGCAGCTACAGCATCAGTTACACGTCAGGGTGAGGCTTCTCAGGGCTGTCTCTGGGGCTAGACGGCAGGCTGAGTGGCACCCTCTGCCGGTTGGGACTGCCCAGCCCATCAGAGAGCTTCTGAGGCTGAGGCCGGCTTAGAGCTTCAAGGAATAGGCCAGCCTCAGTCTGCACACACTCTTGCCTGGCATAAGCGGGGAGCTTGTGCAATAGAGCAGTAGCCATGGTAACCCTGTATGTGGCTACCCTGTTTGGATTCACAGAAGGGAGCTGAATTTTGCATCAGGACAGCCACATTCAGAAAAGATGGATCGAGTCTGTCCCAGCTCCTGGGCCCCCTCCCTCCGGAAATCCCAGGCAAAACATGGAGAGAGGAATATTGGACAGAAGAAATTCTATAGTCTCTAAGCCTTCCCCTTCTTGAGCCTCACATTACACCACCAGGGGTTTTTATTAACTCCAACACTTACTAGACCTCAAAGGTAATTCCTGCATCAAATTCCAACATTTATCTTAATACCCTCAGTTCAGTTCAGTTCAGTCGCTCAGTCATGTCCGACTCTTTGCGACCCCATGAATCGCAGCACGCCAGGCCTCCCTATCCATTACCATCTCCCGGAGTTCACTCAAACTCACGTCCATCGAGTCAGTGATGCCATCAAGCCATCTCATCCTCTGCTGTCCCCTTCTCGTCCAGCCTTCAATCTTTCCCAGCATCAGGGTCTTTTCCAATGAGTCACCTTTTCTCATCAGGTGACAAAAGGATTGGAGCTTCAGTTTCAGCATCAGTCCTTCCAATGTTTATTCAGGGTTGATTTCCTTTAGGATTGACTGGTTTTATCTCCTTGCAGTCCAAGGGACTCAAGAGTTTTCTCCAACACCATAGTTCAAAAGCATCAATTCTTCGGCATTCAGCTTTCTTTAGAGTCCAACTCTCACATCCATACATGACCACAGGAAAAACCATAGCCTTGACTAGATGAACCTTTGTTGGCAAAGTAATGTCTCTGCTTTTGGATATGCTATCTAGGTTGGTCATAACTTTCCTTCCAAGGAGTAAGCGTCTTTTAATTTCATGGCTGCAGTCACCATCTGCAGTGATTTTGGAACCCAAAAAAATAAAGTCTGACACGGTTTCCACTGTTTCCCCATCTATTTCCCATTAAGTGATGGGACCAGATGCCATGATCTTCGTTTTCTGAATGTTGAGCATTAAGCCAACTTTTTCACTCTCTTCTTTCACTTTCATCAAGAGGCTTTTTAGTTCCTCTTCACTTTCTGCCATAAGGGTGGTGTCATCTGCATATCTGAGGTTATTGATATTTCTCTCGGCTATCTTGATTGCAGCTTGTGCTTCTTCCAGTCCAGCGTTTCTCATGATGTACTCTGCATAGAAGTTAAATACACAGAGTGACAATATACAGCCTTGACGTACTCCTTTTCCTATTTGGAACCAGTCTGTTGTTCCATGTCCAGTTCTAACTGTTGCTTCCTGACCTGCATACAAATTTCTCAAGAGGCAGGTCAGGTGGTCTGGTATTCCCATCTCTTGAAGAATTTTCCACAGTTTATTGTGATCCACACAGTCAAAGGCTTTGGCATAGTCAATAAAGCAGAAATAGATGTTTTTCTGGAACTCTCTTGCTTTTTCTATGATCCAGTGTATGTTGGCAATTTGGTCTCTGGTTCCTCTGCCTTTTCTAAAACCAGCTTGAACATCTGGAAGTTCACGGTTCACGTATTGCTGAAGCCTGGCTTGGAGCATTTTAACCATTTCTTTACTAGTGTGTGAGATGAGTGCCATTGTGCGGTAGTTTGAGTATTGTTAATGCCCTACACCTCCCCAAACGATAGGTTTTGGTATCAGCGGGGGCCTCTCAGCAAGCCAAACTCACAATGGCAATTTCCAGATACTAACATTCTTCATACATGCACATGTGCTCAGTCTCTCAGTCTTGTCTGACTCTTTGTGACCACATGGACTGTAGCCCATCGGGCTCCTCTGCCCATGGGGTTTTCCAGGTAAGAATTCTGGAGTGGGTTGCCATTTCCTACTTCAGGGGATCTTCCCAACCTAGGAATCAAACCCACGTCTCCTGTGTCTCCTGCATTGGCAGGCGGATTCTTAACCACAAGTGCCATCTGGGAAGCCCCCTCTTCATGCATAACTTATTCTAAATACCAAACCTATAGCTCAAATTGGGCTATATTTTCAATGTTTACATAGCACATGATTACACTTTAAACTAAAAAAATGTATACACATCCATTTGTTTCTATCTTCTCACTAAGAGTTAATAATGTATCTTCTGACTGATGCAAAAGTTTGGAATCTTTGCAGCTAAATAATGTCATGGGATATTTAATAGAACAGTGACTATTATGCCAATTAGCGGTTTGGCTGATGATCATGAATAACTCATAAGCTATAACAAAGTCCTAATTTAAATGTTCTGATGCCGGGAGCCACCATGGGAGATCCCACCCATTACAAAGGTCATGTGGAGAGAACCTGACAGGCAAAGGCAGATCAGGCCTTGAGGGATTCCCTGGATCTGCTCGAGCATCTACCCGAAAACCAGCATCTGTCTGTCTTACTATTTTGTGCCTTTCACCAACTCTTCTGACATTAACAGGGGGCTATCCCTGACCACCTTTCTCTGGAAAAAATCAACTTACGGCTTTAGTAAATGGGCATGATAAGAGTGTTTCAGTTCAAACCCCTCTGATGGCTTTCTAGCTTGCCTGACAGGTTTATCTAGACTCTTGCAGCTGTGCATGTGATTGTTCACAGCCTCCCCACCATGAGAGACATGGGAAGCCTAAAACATTCTAAAAATATAGAGCCTTTTGAAGAGTTAAAAACTATTAGAGTAGTGCTGGTGTAGGATTTCACTGTTGAGCCAGTGCTTGCTGCCAAGTGCCCATATCCCTTATCCATTGTGCACCTGGGAGTGCATTGGTTAACCTAGTTGGAATGTAGGAAAAACAAGCAGTAGCCTTGGAATTAACCACATCAGACCTTTGAGCTAATTGGTTCTTTCTTTGTTGTAACTCACTGCACTTTTGCTCCGTGAGAATGTAACTCAGTTTAGCACTTTCTTTTTTTTTTTTTAAGTTTAGCACTTTCTGAGGCTGACATAGATTAGAAATATGAAGAAAAAACACTTTAAGGGAAAAATAAGTTTTCTGGTTGAGCAGCCTTTATCAAACAAGAGTCATAAAATGTCCACAGGCCTCCAAGACCAGAAGATAATGTACACAACATTGTTTGTGGGAAAGGTATGCAGAAAAAATCCTGGTTTCAATAAAGACAAAACAGGTGTAACGTTTGGGCTGACTCTGTATGACTTTGCATCTTTCATTTCCCTCTTTGTACAAGTCAAGGTATAAAAGATCCTTTTGAAAATAAAATTATAGGCCTCACTCACCAAAGCTTGGTCTCCCCGTGCATTCTTTTTTCCTTTTCTCTCCTTTTCTCTCTCTGTTCTTCTTTCAGGATGACTCCTTGGGGCACAGGGGCTCTCTGAGTTCACTTTTTTGCCTGGGCTTCTAAGACCCGATCAGGAAGGCACCCTGCATCTTCACCAGGGAGGGGGCATCCTGCATCCTCACCCCACCGAGAGGGTGCCTGCAGCCTCCGTGAACAGAGCAAGTTCCGTGCAAGGAGCTTTATTGGCTTTCTGTGTAAACCAAGGAAGATCAAGCCTCTTTCTCTTCCCTTTTTTGACTATCCTTTCGCCTATGCCGTCATCCTGAGGGTACCCCTGGATCCTGCTGGGGCTGGACCCTGGCATTCCATGGCAGATGACAATGTTCTACAATAGTATTTTGCTAATCACATCTTAATTGCCAGATTTATTTTTAAAATTAATTCACAGTGCAGTACAGGTAGTGGACCAGGTGATGAGACAAAAGTTTAAAGATTTAAGCTGCAGTCCATGGGGTCACAAAGAGTCAGACACGCCTTAGCAACTGAACAAAAAATATGATGAATATCTTCCTTTTGTCACATGACTGAACACTGTATATTGAGAAATTCACTCAGGGATAACTTCAAAAATCTAAAGTTGAAGACGTTTGTGAATTCATTGCCCAGGTTAAATGCCCTCCTTTCTTGTTCCCATCTCCACCCTTTTGAGGGGATTAACTACTTTTTAACACATTATTTGCCAGGGGATTTTGCAGAAACAAATGCCTGTAGCGTTAATACATCTCAGGTCAATAATGTGTTAATAGTGGACTCTTGGAAGTAAAAGACTTCAAACATCTTGATTGGGGGCATTTTAGACATTAGAATGGAGTTATGGGTTTTGGAGATTTAATGCCCTTCAAATGACATCACAACATGACTCACTGTTCTTACCTCCTGTCCAAATCTGAATTGAGGTGGCATCATGATGGGGGGCTGATCCTTTTACTGATCTCTCTTTTTTTAAAATTATGGAATAATAGTAGTTTTTAAAATGAACTCCTAGATACAGTGGAGAAGGTGACGGCACCCCACTCCAGTACTCTTGCCTGGAAAATCCCATAGATGGAGGAGCCTGATGGGCTTCAGTCCATGGGATCGCAAAGAGTCAGACACGACTAAGCGACTTCACTTTCACTTTTCACTTTCATGTGTTGGAGAAGGAAATGGCAACCCACTCCAGTGTTCTTGCCTGGAGAATCCCAGGGACGGCGGAGCCTGGTGGGCTGCCATCTATGGGTCGCGCAGAGTCGGACACGACTGAAGTGACTTAGCAGCAGCAGCCTAGATACAGAGAACATAGGTGGTTGCCAGAAGCAAGAAGTGAGGGGTGGCAAAATGGGTAAAGATGATTAAAAAGAACAAACTTCCAATAAATAAGTCCTGAGGATGTAATGTACAGCATGGTGGCTGTATTGCATACTGTATTGCATACTTGAAAGTTGTTAAGAGAGTAGATTTTAAAAGTTCTCATCACAAGAAAACAATTTTTGTGACTATGTATGACAATGGATGTTAACTAGACATTGTGGTGATCATTTTGCAATATATGCAAATATCAAATCATTATATTGCACATCTGAAACTAATATAATGCTATATGTCAATTATATACCTCAATTTGAAAATAAATACAGACTGGAAAAAATTATAAAACATGTCAAACATGCTGTTACAAATGACCAACCAATTTAGCAACTTAAAACAACCATGATTGTATGCTCATGGAATCAACACGTCAGGAATTTAGAAAGGGCACAATGGGGAAAACTTTCTGTGCTTCACATGTAGAAAACTTGAAGGCCAAGAGTGACTTGATGGCCAGGGGCTGGAATCATCTAAAATCCTATTCACTCACATGCCTGATGCCTGGGATAGGAGGACTCAAAGATTAGAATTGCCAACCAAAGTGCTTACCTGTGTCCTGTCCACATGACTGGCTACCACACTGTACAGTGACTTCAAGGTAGTCAAACTTCTTACATGGTGACACAGGGCTCCGAGAGTAAGTGTTCCAGCAAGCAAAGTGGAAATGAAAGTACCTTTATTGATCTAGCCTCAGGACTCACATTTCTGATATAGCCTCAGGACCCACATAGAGTCACTCCCACAACAACCTGTGGGGTACAAAGAGTTTGCAAGAATCCAAGAGTCCTAAAAAATCTGTATAGAATCACAAAAGACCTCAAATAGCCAAAGTGACCTTGAAAAAGAAGAACAGATTTGGAGGCATCACACATCTTGCCTTCAAACTATATTACAAAGCCACAGTAATCAAAAGATTATGGTTCTGGTACAAAAAGAGACACATAGACCAATGGAACAGAATAAAGAGCCCAGAAATAAAATCATACATATATGGTCAATTAATCCCTGAAGCTGAAGCTCCAATACTTTGGGAAGTGCTGATTCATTGAAAAGACCATGATGATGGGAAAGACTGAGGGCAGGAGAGAAGGGGTAACAGAGAAGGGGTAATTGAGTCACCGACTCAATAGACATGAGTTTGAGCAAACTCCAGGAGATAGTGAAGGACAGAAAAGCCTGGTGTGCTGCAGTCCATGGGGTCACAAAGAGTCGGACATGACTTAGCAACTGAACAACAACAGCAAAATCTTTGACAAGGTGCCCAATAACACATAATGGGGAAAGAGTAGTCTCTGAATAAATGGTATTGGGAAAACTGTATATCCACATGCAAAATAATGAAACTGGACTCCTATTTTACACCACTCATGAAAATTAACTTGAAATGGATTAAAGACTTGCATGCAAGACCTGAAACTGTAAAACTTCTAGAAGAAAATACAAGGGAAAAGCTCCTTGATTGGTCTTGACAGTCATTTTTTGGATATGACACCAAAGCAGAGGCAATAAAAGCAAAAACAGACAAGTGAGACTACATCAAAATAATAAGGCTCTACACAGCAGAAGGAAACAATCAACAGAGTGAAGAAGAAATCTATGGGAGAAAATATTTCCAAACCATGTATCTGATAGGAGGATATAAGGAACTTACAACAAAATAGCAAAATCACCATCATCATCAAGTAACTAAATGGGCAGAGAACCCAAAGAGATTTTCTCAAAGAAGACATACAAATGGCCTATGGGCACACAAAAAAGTGCTCAACACCACTAATCATCAGACAAATGCAAATCAATCACCTAATACCTCACACTTTACACTGAGAAAAAACAGAGTTGGCGAGGATGTGGAGAAAAGGGAACCCGAACCCCTCCGCCCATGCACTGATGGTGGGGTATAAGTTGGTGCAGCCTCTATGGAAAACAGTATGGAGCTTCCTGAGAATGTTAAAAATAGAATTACCATATGATCCAGCAATCCCACTTCTGGGTATTTATCTGAAGGAAAAGAAATCAGTATCTTAAATCAATGATACTCCAATAAAAATTTAAAAAAGAAAAAGAAGAGATCTTGAAGAGATAACTGTACTCCCACATTTCTTGCAGTCTTATTCTTGATAGCTAAAATAGGGAAACAACCTATCAACAGATGAATGGATAAAGAAACAACCCACTCCAGTACTCTTGCCTGGAGAAGCCCATGGACAGAAGAGCCTGGTGGGCTATAGTCCATGGGGTGCAAAGAGTCGGACATGACTGAGTGACTCAAACACATACACAGACACACATAATTCAGCCATAAAAAATAAAACTCTGCTATTTACATGGATGAAACTAGAGAACATTATGCTAAAGTAAAATAAGCCAAACAGAGAAGGACAAATACAATTGCTGAGAGAACAGATCTTAAACATTCTCACCACACACACGGAAATATACACAGGTAAATATGTGAGGTGATAGATGTTTTAATTAACCTGATTGTGGTGGTCATTTCACAATGTGTACATACATCAAATCATCATATCCTACACTTTAAACCTATCAGATCAGATCAGTCGCTCAGTCGTGTCCGACTCTTTAAGACCCCATGAATCCCAGCACGCAGGCCTCCCTGTCCATCACCAACTCCTGGAGTTCACCCAGACTCACGTCCATCAAGTCAGTGATGCCATCCAGCCATCTCATCCTCTGCCGTCCCCTTCTCCTCTTGCCCCCAATCCCTCCCAGCATCAGAGTCTTTTCCAATGAGTCAACTCTTCTCATGAGGTGGCCAAAGTACTGGAGTTTCAGCTTTAGCATCATTCCTTCCAAAGAAATCCCAGGGCTGATCTCCTTCAGATGGACTGGTTGGATCTCCTTGCAGTCCAAGGGACTCTCAAGAGTCTTCTCCAACAACAGAGTTCAAAAGCATCAGTTCTTCGGTGCTCAGCTTTCTTCACAGTCCAACTCTCACATCCATACATGACCACTGGAAAAACCATAGCCTTGGCTAGACAGACCTTTGTTGGCAAAGTAACGTCTCTGTTTTTGAATATGCTATCTAGGTTGGTCATTACTTTCCTTCCAAGGAGTAAGCGTCTTTTAATTTCATGGCTAGTACAATGTTATTTGTCAATTATAACCCAACAAAGCTGGGGGAAATAACCAAATGGCACAAATTTAAAATATCAACAACAACAAAAAATGCTATAAGAGGGGACAGAGTCACCCCCCATCTATAGGAAAAGTGCCAAGGATTTACATATTCTAAAACTACCACACAAGTTAAGATATAGAGAATAATATAAAAATAAAACATTAAAGTACCCATAACCCAGAATTTATGCATTAACATTCTTGCAAGTGTTCTTTCAAATGATTTTTTTAAACAAATAAAATGCCACTTTTAAAGAAACAATCCTTGGGACTTCCCTGGCAGCCCAGTGGTTAAGACTTCACTTTTCAGTGCTGGAGGTGAGTGTGGGTTTGATTTCTGGTCGGGGAGCTAATATCCCACATGCCTCATAGCCAAAAAATCAAAACATAAGACAGAAGCAATATTGCAAAAAATTCAAAAAAGACTTTTAAAACATGGTCCACATAAAAACAAAATCTTTAAAGAAAAGACTCCAGCCTATTGAGTTTACTATTCCTGTACCTGAAGACTGCTAATTGGATAGTCAATGGAATTCTCCAGGCCAGAATACTGGAATAGGTAGTCTTTCTCTTCTCCAGGGGATCTCCCCAACCCAGGAATCGAACCCAGGTCTCCAGCATTGTAAGTGGATTATTTACCAGCTAAGCCACCAGGGAAACCCAATATAGAATTTTACTTTACAATAATAATATTACGGAGCATTTGGGGAGCTCCTGCTAGGTGCTAGCCATCATACTTTTATGTGGATTTCTCTCAACAACCTTATTAAGCAGGTATCACAATCATCCCCAATTGATAGACAAAGACCCCAAGACAGAGAGGTAGGTTGACCAACCACACAAAGTTAAGAGCTCTAGTCAATTCTACAAATATTTGTTGAGTATAGGTGGTGCAGTGGTAAAGAACCCACCTGCAACCTGCAGGAGACGTGGGCTTGATCCCTGGGTTAGGAAGATCCCCTGGAGAAGGAAATGGAAATCCACTCCAGTACTCTTGCCTGGGAAATCCCATGGACAGGGAAGTCTGGTGGGCTACAGTCCATGAGGTTGCAAAGAGTCAGACATGACTGAGCAACTGAGCACATCTACTATATACCAAGCCAGACATGGCCCCTTGCCTTATCCATATAACTTATAATCTAGTGCGAGTCAGGTCATAACAATAACAGAGAGTATAGAAAGGACTATGAAAGAAATATATATAGCTAATGTCTTAAAGAAGTCAGGAAAACAGAGAACACAGTCAATATTTTAACCCAGGCAGCCTAATTCTAGAATCTACACGCTCTTGTACTATACGGATTCATATTTTTCTTTCAATCTTGGGTTCATTTTATGTTTTATTTTTATTTTATTATTTTTAAATCTTTTGGCCACAGCACACAACATGTGGGATCTAGTTTCCTGACCAGAGATTCAACCCACATCCCCTACATTGGAAGGCAGAGTCTTAACCACCAGACTGCTAGGGAAGTCCCCAAATTCGTATTTTTGAGTTTGGTTTAGGATTGAAACCTAATAAAACTAGGTCTGTGGCACATGGTATCTTTTCCTCTGACCACTGTCCTGTATGGCCTCCCCTTTGCCTTCATTTAAATTCTTTCCAGCATTCATTGCTTCATGCTTATTTATTTTGCTTCTTGCCTTGGATTATCCTGGTAGAACTCTCTTGGCAGTAGGCAATCTTGTCACAGAGAGGTTCTATAAAGCAGACATGTTCAGACTATCTTTAATAAAATAAAGTGGCCTCCCCTGCCACAATGAACAATGTTGAGCATATATTGAAACCTCAAATGTCCCCAAATCCAAATTCATCCATCCTGTGTCATAAAGGCATAAGGCTGCTTTTATCAGTCTGTAAAATAATAGTTGAATGATTTTCTTGGAAACTCTAAAAGCTGGGAGGGGAAATTAAGTGGTTTGGGCCCTTTGGGGATATAATTAGATCTTCCAGGACTATTTGACTAGGTTATGCTGCCCGCGGCCATGGGAGGAAAAAAAAGGTTGATATTTTCACCCACGTTGAACTCAAGCATGTGACGCACATGTTTGTGAGATTCCCCATTATACGCCAGGCTGGGTTGCACTTTTATTACAGTCAGGTTGTGCCTTTCTCTGGCAATTTAATTTTATGTCATTGAAATGGTAGGTCTTAACGAAAACATCAGACTTCTTTTTTACGTTTAGAAATAATGACACAGGAAATGAGTTGGGTGCCCCTATGTGGCAAAACAAATAAATTAGAACAAAATCCAGCTATGAAATTCTTTCTTTCCTGGTCTCAGTTCTGCACCTGCTCAGTGCCTGGTTTCCTGGGGCTTAATGAGAAAGAAAGGCTGAGGTCCTTACTTCTCTTTTTGGAAGGACAAGGCTTATTTGATTTTGTTAACAGTTTTTTAAAAATTAAGATATAATTCACATATCATAACATGGACCCCTTTTGAAGTATACAATTTAGTGGTTTTGAGTATATTCACGGAGTTGTAATAACATCACCACTATCTAATTATAGACCACTTTCACCACCCAGGAAGCAAGCCCCATACCCACCAGCAGTCACACTCCAATCTCACCTATCACCCACCCCTGGTGGCATACTTTCTGTTTCTGTAGATTGGCCTCTTATGGATATTTCATATATGAAACCAGATCTCTTTTGCATCTTTCCCTTTCTCTCTTTCTGACTCCCTGCAAAATCAGGCTCCTGGATTGCTACGATGGTCTCTAGGGCGTGGCTGAATCTGTCTGAAACAGGTTTGCTTTTCTTGTTTTCTCCACCCATCTGCCTTTTCTTATTCTCTCCTCTCTTCATTTAAACCTGCTTTATTTTTTATTTATTTATTTTTTGGCCCACAGCTTACAGGATCTTGGTTCCCCAATGAAGGGATTGAATGTGAGACCTCGCCACTGAAAGCGTGGACTCCTAACCACTGGACCATGAGGGAATACCCCAAACCTACTCTCATTTAATCCAGTATTGGTTGGACACCAGGTACTAATATATAAAACTGAGTACTTAAGAGGAGTCAAGAAAAACTGTCCTAATAGCTTTACTTGCATTAACTCTTTTGATTCAACAACCAAATGAAATCAATATTATTATTATCATTCTCATTAGTTCCATTTTATGGATGGTTCAACTGGGGTGTGGAAAGAATCAGGGCCTTACAGGCAGCGAGTCAGTGCCAGAGCTGGGATGTGCACAGCAGGAGGGGGCAGGAGGTGGGGTGATCAAAAAAAGACCTGGCTCCTGACCTCACAGAGTTGGGAGAGGAAATACATCACACACACACACACACACACACACACACACACACACACACACACAACATGCACGAGCACAGGCACAATATTGAAGCAATAGTATAAGATGGCGGTTTTCAAGTGTTAGTGTGCCTCGGAATCACCTGGAGGCTTGTGGAAACAGAAGTGGCCAGGCACACTCTCTGGAGTTCCTGCTTCAGGTTTGATGCCGCTGGGCCAGGGTCCTCCCTGGAGGACCACTGTCTGGGAGCAGAGCTGTCAGAGTTAGCATCTGGAAATGCAGCTGCTCCAAGTACAAGCAGACACACTTAGAAAAAGCAGGAACTCTGACTGGATGTTTGTGTGGCACCATGAGTCACCTGAACATGCTGGCAAAGGGAAGAAAGACCTCAGCTCAGGCAGATTAGACCCCTCCCCTCTTACAAGTCTCCTGTGTGTCCCAGCATCCTGCTCCTCGCATGTCAAGTTTAAGCTGCACCCGAGGTCCCTCACAATATGGCTCCCACTGGCCTCCCCAGCATCACAGTCCTGAGCACTTCTCAGTCCCTTTACAGTCTAACAATCCCAAGTGGCTCTGGGTTAGCAGCCTTCCGTGGCGGTTCATGTCCTGCTGTTGTTTCCTCGGGCTGAAATATCCTCGCTCATATCTCCCTCTCACTCAGGGCCTCTTGGCTCTACCGGGCCCTGGCATGAACTAACCAATGACCTTGAGCAAGTTGGTTACCTTCTCCGTACCTCAGTGTCCTCATCTGTGAATGGGGATGATAATAGGGCTATTGTAAAGATTAAATAAGGTAATGCTTATAAAACATTCAGTACAGAGCCTCAGGCAGTTCACCTCACTCACTCAGTCACGTCTGATTCTTTGCCACCCCATGGATTGCAGCAGGACAGGCCTCCCTGTCCATCCCCAACTCCCAGAGCTTACTCAAATTCATGTCCATTGATTCGGTGATGCCATCCAACCATTTCATCATCTGTCCTAACCTTCTCTTCCCGCCTTCAATCTTTCCCAGCATCAGGGTCTTTTCCAATGTGTCAGCTCTTTGCATCAGGAGGCAAAAGTATTGGAGTTTCAGCTTCATCAGTCCTTCCAATGAAGATTCAGGACTGATTTCCTTTAGGATGGACTGGTTGGATCTCCTGGCAGTCCACGGGACTCTCAAGAGTCTTCTCCAACACCACAGTTCAAAAGCATCAATTCTTCTGTGCTCAGCTTTCTTTAGAATCCAAATCTCACATCCATACATGACTACTGGAAAAACCATAGCCTTGACTAGACGGACCTTTGTTGGCAAAGTAACGTCTCTGCTTTTTAATACGCTATCTAGGTTGGTCATAACTTTCCTTCCAAGGAGTAAGCATCTTTTAATTTCATGACTGCAGTCACCATTTGCAGTGATTTTTGGAGCCCCAAAACTAGTCTGTCACTGTTTCCACTGTTTCCCCATCTATTTGCCATAAAGTGATGGGACCAGATGCCATGATCTTAGCTTTCTTAATGTTGAACTAAATGAAAGCAAAAACGACACCCAGTTGTGGATGTGACTGGTGATGGAAGCAAAGATTGATGCTGTAAAGAGCAATATTTCATAGAAACCTGGAATGTTAGGTCCATGAATCAAGGCAAATTGGAAGTGGTCAAAGAGGAGATGGCAAGAGTGAAATCGACATTTTAGGAATCAGCGAACTAAAATGGATTGGAATGGGTGAATTTAACTCAGATGACCATTATATGTACTACTGTGGGCAGGAATCCCTTAGAAGAAATGGAGTAGCCATCATAATCAACAAAAAGATTCCGAAATGCAGTACTTGGGTGCAATCTCCAAAACGACAGAATGATCTCTGCTTCCAAGGCAAATCATCCAATATTACAGTAATTCAAGTCTATGCCCTGACCAGTAACGCTGAAGAAGCTGAAGTTGAATGGTACTATGAAGACCTAAAGACCTTCTAGAACTAACACCCTCAAAACATGTGCTTTTCATTATAGGGATCTGGAATGCAAAAGTAGGAAGTCAAGAAACACCTTGAATAACAGGCAAATTTGGCCTTGGAGTACAGAATGAAGCAGGGCAATGGCGAATTGAGTTTTGCCAAGAGAACACACTGGTCATAGCAAACACCCTCTTCCAACAACACAAGAGAAGACTACACATGGTCATCACCAGATGGTCAATACCGAGGTCAGATTGATTATATTCTTTGTAGCCAAAGGTGGAGAAGCTCTATACAGTCAGCAAAACCAAGACTAGGAGCTGACTATGGATCAGATCATGAACTCCTTATTGCCAAATTCATACTTAAATTGCAGAAAATAGGGAAAACCACTAGACCATTCAGGTATGACCTAAATCAAATCTCTTATGATTATACAGTGGAAGTGAGAAATAGATTTAAGGGACTAGATCTGATAGAGTGCCTGATGAACTATGGACGGAGGTTCGTGACATTGTACAGGAGACAGGGATCAAGACCATCCTCAAGAAAAAGAAATGCAAAAAAGCAAAATGGTTGTCTGAGGAGGCCTTACAAATAGCTGTGAACAGAAGAGAAGTGAAAGGCAAAGGGGAAAAGGAAAGATATACTCATTTGAGTTCAGAGTTCCACAGAACAGCAAGGAGAGATAAGAAAGCCTTCCTCAGCAATCAATGCACAGAAATAGAGGAAAACAATAGAATGGGAAAGACTAGAGATCTCTTCAGGAAAATTAGAGATACCAAGGGAACATTTCATGCAAAGATGGGCTCAATAAAGGAAAGAAATGGTAGGCACCTAACAGAAGCAGAAGATATTAAGAAGAGGTGGCAAGAATACACAGAAGAACTATTCAAAAAAGATCTTCACTACTCAGATAATCACGATGGTGTGATCACTCACCTAGAGCCAGGCATTCTGGAATGTGAAGTCAAGTGGGCCTTAGGAAGCATCACTATGAACAAAGCTAGTGGAGGTGATGGAATTCCAGTTGAGCTATTTCAAATCCTAAAAGATGAGGCTGTGAAAGTGCTGTACTCAATATGCTAGCAAATTTGGAAAAGTCAGCAGTGGCCACAGGACTGGAAAAGGTCAGTTTTCATTCCAATCCCAAAGAAAGGCAATGCCAATGAATGCTCAAATTACTGCACAATTGCACTCATCTCACATGCTAGTAGAGTAATGCTCAAAACTCTCCAAGCCAGGTTTCAACAATATGTGAACCATGAACTTCCAGATGTTCAAGCTGGATTTATAAAAGGCAGAGGATCCAGAGATCATATTGCCAACATCCGTTGGATCATTGAAAAAGTAAGAGAGTTCCAGAAAAGCATCTACTTCTGCTTTATTGACTATGCCAAAGCCTTTGAGTGTGTGGACCACAACAAATTGTGGAAAATTCTTAAAGAGATGGGAATACCAGACCACCTGACCTTCCTGCTGGGATATCTGTATGCAGGTCAGGAAACAACAGTTAGAACTGGACATGGAACAACAGAGTGGTTCCAAATCGGAAAAGGAGTACATCAAGGCTGTATACTGTCACCCTGCTTATTTACCTTATGTGCAGATTACATCATGAGAAACGCTGGGCTGGATGAAGCACAAGTTGAAATCAAGATTGCCGGGAGAAATATCAATAACCTCAGATATGCAGATGACACCACCCTTATGGGCCTCTTGAGCCTCTTGATGAAAGTGAGATGAGAGTGAAAATATTGGCTTCATGCTCAACATTCAGAAAACTAAGATCGTTGCATCCAGTCCCATCATTTCATGGCAAATAGATGGGGAAACAGTGGAAACAGTACAGAGCCTATGCATATTCAAAAACATTACGTGTTTTCACTACTCTATTATTATTATCCATTTCACTTAATCCATCTTGGGCATTAACTGTGTCAGAAAGTCCTCCTTGTCACTCTCAGCCCATGCCTACTGACATTATCTGTGATTCTCTCTCTTTCCTATACTTCCTCTGTACTTAATTCATGCTTCAATTCAAAATCCTGCTCCATCACTTGTTGGCTATGTGATCCTGAGCAAGTCACTTAACCTCTCTGAACCTAGGTTTCCTCATCTGTAAAATGAGAATAATAATAGCTTCAAAGTATCCATCGCCTAGATTACTGCATATATGAAAGAAGGCAATGCATGAAGCAGCTCTTAGCATAGTGCTCAGTACTTAGTAGAGGTTGAATAAATGTTTGCCAAAGTTATTTTGAGTTGCACCATGGCATTGTGAGAAATGAAGAGATCGTGCTTTCTCAAGGTAAGATTGTGACGGTCTTATCTCAAGAGGTAGTTGGAAAGAGAACAAGGTTTTATGTATCAGTTCCTGGTTGTGATATCATTGTTGCATTTCTAAACTTCACTTCTACCTACCCTGCACCTCATTCCATATTCTCTTATTGTGCCCACTAGCTCCCACCTGCTTCCTCAGCACACACCATCCTGTCACAAGCTTCCTGCTGTCTGTTTCCTCTGTCCCAAATCCCCTTTCCCACATTCGTCCCTGGCTATTAACTGCCCTTTCTTTACAATTCAGTTTTCAGTGTCACCTGTTCCGGAAGGACTTCCCCGAGCCTCCAGATTGCGGTGGGTACCACATCTCTGCTTACTCCATCACAGTGCTTATGATGTTATCATAGAAATTTTTTGTTCAGGGATCAATGTCCCCAATGAGATGGTGACTTTCTTCCTTTTTCTCCCCCACTGCACCATGCAGCTTGTGGGATCATAGTTCCCCAACCAGGGATCAAACCCAGGCCCCTCGGTAGTGAAGGCACTTGCAACATAATATGTGCTCAATGAGTATCTGTACTAAAACAGAGGAGACCCAGCTGTACCAGAACCGGCTTCAGACTATTGTTCAAATGTCAACAAGTTGCCAAAAGCAAGTTACCTTTCCAGAAACTGCAGCGTGGAAAACATGTGGGCATTCTTCTAGTGGCAGGAAAGATGGTTCATTTGACCTATGACTCATGAAAAACTGGCATTAAACGAAGCTGGCCTTTTCTGTCATTCAAAGCCTGGAGAACGCTGCCATCTCGTGGTGGACGTCAGAGCTGCTGGAACATGAGCTTTGTAGTTCTCAATGGGGTGCGAAGGCTGCACCTACATAAAGCACGACGGATGGCCCGTTTCTCTGAATAAGGCAGATATGTAACATGCGTTTTCACCTGAGATAGCTTGTTAATTGAGAAAAACAAAGGTGTGAGTATCTCAGTAGTCACCAAGTCTTATAAAGTTGGCTGGCTGCTGATAGGGTAGGGATTTAGGAGTCCAGATGGAACCTCTTTGGTCCCATTGCCGTATTCTGTGTCAAATAATGTACGTTATTTTTTCAAATGGAAAGTATGGTTGGCACAGAGCTACTCTTGGGCCTTATACAATCTGATTGGATACAAGAAGCAGTTAAGGAATAAGACACCATTCAACTTGACTCAGATCAGTTGACTGGATATGTGAGTGGCAAGCAAACATGTTCTTGTGGTTTAGTTGCTGAGTTGTGTCCAAGTCTTTTGTGACCCCATGGACTGCAGCCCATCAGGCTCATCTGTCCATGGGATTTCCCAGGCAAGAATACTGAAGTGGGTTGCTGTTTCCTTCTCCAGGGGATCTTCCCGACCCAGGGATGGAACCTGAGTCTCTTGCATCTCCTGCATTGGCAGGTGGATTCTTTATCATTGAGCCATGAGGGAAGCCTCCAAACAAACATACCCAGATGTATACAAGAGTATTTGCCAACCTCCTAAAGTTCTCTGTACTTTTTCTAGGAACCCTCAAAGATTTTGGAACATATTGCCCTTAGAATCATTCTGAGTCCGTTCTAACACTGATTAGAAGCATGACAGATAATCTACCACATACCCAACAACTGAATGCACACTGCATTTGAAGTCAAACAGATTTGGGTTCCGTTTGTAGCTCCATCACTTGCCAGCTGTGTGACTTTGGCCAATTACTTTACCTCTCTGTGTCTCCGTTTCTTCATTTGCAAAATAAAAGTGTAAATAAGCCTTACCTCATTTGATTTTTGTGAGGATTAAGTGAGATATACATACAAAGAATTGGAAACAGCTTTGAGCACTTTAGTAAGTGCTTGCCTTTTTAACAAATAACTTGCTATCCTGAAAACAGTGAATCAAGGAAACAAGGAAAGTCATAGACAATGTAATATATCTAATATATACACAAATCTATGTATTTATGTGTATGTGTCAGAGAGAGACAGAGGGAAATGCATAGATACAGACAGACAGAAAGGCCTAACCACGGTGTTAAGGAGAAATAAAAGGAAAATGTTTGTAATTAATCCATCTGTAAAGGTTCAGGCTGCACCACATTAGATCTAAGGAAATAGGCAGAAACGTGCACCTTTGTGTAGAAACCCCATAGGGGCAAATTATGCTACAAATACAGACCTTTCCAGGGCATTGCATTAGTGACTCCCTTACCATGAGCAGCATTGCTGTCAGCAACTTGATCTTCAAAAATGGTAAACAACTCTTGGGAGAGTTCTGAACAAAACAAAATCCAATTTTTTTTTTTCCATTTACACAGTAGTTGTATTCCTGGAAATTTCAAACAAATACTCAAACCATGCAAAAAATCTTTAATGTGTAAAGCAGAGTTATGTTCTAGGCACAGATCATTATAAATAGATTTTTTCAGCTACATGAATAACTGGGTAGGGGTAGTGGCATTCAAAATTTAGGCAGAATCCAGGGCATTCTTCACTATGTAGGACTGTCCAGCAATGTTGGGGACATCCAGCCTCTGTCCACGAAATGCTAGTATATGGAACCAATCTCTACACACTCACATGCGTGCAGAGCATGGAATTCAAGAATCCCTTGACACAAAATTTCAAGGTAGAAACTGAGTCACAGCCCTGCTGTTCATTACAGGGTGAGACTAGAAATCCGGGGATGGAGACTCAGTGTTGGACGGGAAATGGAAAAGGGTCTTATAAGCTATAGAGTCAACTGAGTCATGTGTCTGGGTGAAGCATGCACAGGGAGAGAGTAGAGTGTGGCCTTCAGGGGGATAGGGTGGTGGGAAGGCAGTTATCTAAACACTGAAGATTAAAGAAAGGCTGAGAGTCATGGAGAGGTTGGCAGCCAGGGTCAGAGCCCAAGCAAATCAGGAGGCATGGAGACAGACAATAATCAGGGTTGAAATAGCAGGCAGAACAAGGGAAGGGGGTCCTAGCATAGGCTGATTGCCTTTCATCCAACTGGTTAAAAGCACAGACATGTAGTCAGAAGGACCTGGGTTCAAATCCGACCCTGCTACTCACTCTGTGACTTTGGGAAAGTTTCTTCAGGTCTCAGAACCTCACATTCCCTCCTCAGTAAACTGACCACAGTGATCAGTGTCTGCCTGCTCTGCCCATGATGCATGCGCCATGGATGCCTGCTGTTATAACTACCTTCCCTGCCCACCTGCTCTTCCTTCTGTACCCGCATCTCAGTGAGTGGCAATACCATTCACCTGCCCAGTCACTCAGGCCTTGAAGGAGCCTCTACTTCCTCATGCCTCACAATACTGCTGATTTTTCCTTGGAAGTTCCTCGTTTATCTGCTGCCTCTCATTCTTCCCCGTGCGTGCTAAGTTGCTTCAGTCCTATACGACTCTTTTGTGTCCCTATGGACTGTATTCTGCCAGGCTCCTCTGTCCACGGGGATTCTCCAGGTAAGAATACTGCAATGGGTTGCCATTTCCTTCTCCAGGGGATCCTCCCAACCCAGGGATAGAACTTGTGTCTCCTGAGGCTCTTGTTTGCAGGCAGATTCTTAACCGCTGATCCGACTGTAAAGTGAAAATACCTCAGCCATATTAATGAACAAGAAATGTCACAGCCATCAGCGATTTCTGTCCTCCAAATGTGAATGAGGGCTTCCAAAACTGCAAACCAGGGGATGCTGCTGCCCCCCCACCGTGATTGCTGAGGAGCTGGGGATGCAAGAAGCAAGGTGAACAAGTACACTGGATTGCCCCCAAAGGCTGAGCTGCATGTGAAGGGAGTGAATCCAGCGAGCCCAGAGGCTTGCATCTGCCCTTACACAGAATGCTAAATTGCTTAACTTGATACCTGATCTTTGATGATCAGACTGCCTGCTCTCCTTGTCGCAAACTTGTATATAGCCTGACTTCCCCTCCTGCAAACTCCTCTGAGCAGTTTTGTCAGAGCTACTGAGATGCTGTCTCCCAGGCTCGGAGTCCTAAACATTCCCACCAAATAAAATAAGTCTCTACTTTCAGGTTGTGACTGTATTTTTTAGTCGACAGTTTTACTGCCAGGAAAATAATGGCCAGATATGATTATGATTTCAGCCCATCACCACCACTCACCTGTGTTTGGATCCCATCCTGGGAGCTTGGCTACACCTGATGGAGGGGAGGGACTACCAGTTCTGGAACTCGGCTTGGAGGAAGTCTTGGTGGGGGCTAGGCAGGACAATTATTCAGAATGGTTGGGAAGAAATAGAACGCAAGGGGGCGCTGTGGACTAGAACTTAAAAGGGAAGCCAAGGGTATTGTCACAAGAGTGGCACAGGATAGTGAATGAGCCCTCAGGATGTGGGGCCAGGCTTCTTGTGTCTGAATTCTGACTCTGTCTCTTCCTAGCTGTTGAACCTCAGGTGATTTATTTTACCTCTCTGTGCCTCAGTTTCCTCATCTCGAAAATGGAAATTAAAACATTACTTCTATCAGAAGTTGTGGTAAAGATAAAACGATTTATTATATGTGAAGGGCTAAGAAAGGTTCCTGGCACACAGTCATTGCGAAAAATATTTGTTAAAATATTTAAAAATTTTAGGGACTTCTCTGGTGGTCCAGGCAGATAAGAATCTGCCTGCTAATGCAGGAGACGTGGGTTTGATCCCTGGTCTGGGAAGATTCTACTTGCACAGAGCAAATAAACTTGTGCACCACAACTCCTGAGCCCACACACCTAGAGCCTATGATCTGCAACAAGGGAGGAAACTATAATGAAAAGCACATGCACCGCAATAAAGAGTGGCCCCTGCTTGCTGCAACTAGAGAAAGCCCACATGTAGCAAAGAAAACCCAGCACTACCAACATTTGAATTATAGGGGTCCCAGAAGAAGAGAAAAAGAAAGGGTATGAGAAAATTTTTGAAGAGATTATAGCGATCTTTCTCTTCCTTCAGACTTTGAACATATGATTCACGTGGGGTTTGATGCAGTCACTGGGGAACTAATTGTAAGTAAACTTCTTATTTTGTTTCATAACACATGAAACATTTTTTTTTCCCTTGTGAAAATAGGTTTCAAAGAAGAATTGCCATGTCCCAAAATGTCAGACTTGATGTCTCTGGTGATTTCAAGGAAGATGGACTTTGCCTAGACTATCACAGAATGAACTAGAGAGTGGCAAGAGAATTGGCAAAATTATTTTGTTCATCATGGCAAAAATGTCTAATTGTGGTTAGCCTTCAACTTAATTCAGTTCAGTTCAGTCGCTCAGTCGTGCCTGACTCTTTGCTACCCCATGGACTGTAGAACACCAGGCCTCCCTGTCCATCACCAACTCCCAGAGTTTACTCAAACTCATGTCCATTGAGTCCCTGATGCCGTCTAACCATTTTATCCTCGGTCATCCGCTTCTCCTCCCGCCTTCAATCTTTCCCAGCATCAGGGTCTTTTCTAATGAGTCAGCTCTTTGCATCAGGTGACCAAAGGAATGGAGTTTCAGCTTCAACATCAGTCCTTCCAATGAATATTCAGGACTGATTTTCTTTAGGGTGGACTAGTTGGATCTCCTTGCAGTCCAAGGGACTCTCAAGAGTCTTCTCCAATACCACAGTTCAAAAGCATCAATTCTTTGGCTTTCTTTATAGTCCAACTCTCACATCCATACATGACTAGGTTGGTCGTAACTTTCCTTCCAAAGAGTAAGCATCTTTTAATTTCATGGCAACAGTCACCATTTGCAGTGATTTTGGAGCCCCCCCAAAATGAAGTCTGACACTGTTTCCACTGTTTCCCTATCTATTTGCCATGAAGTGATGGGACCAGATGCCATGATCTTAGTTTTCTGAATGTTGAGTTTTAAGCCAACTTTTTCACTCTCCTCTTACCATGGCACAGGGAACGTAGTCCAGATAGACTCAACTTGAGATTGTTCTTTATCACTTGACTATTTCCTTTTCCATGTTGGGGAAATTTTCAAAATGTTGGTGCATTTAATATTGTCCCAGAGATCTCTGAGACTATCCTCAGTTATTTTCATTCTTTTTACTTTATTCTGTTCTTCAGCAGTCATTTCCACCATTTTATCTTCCAGCTCACTGATCCATTCTTCTGCTTCAGATATTCTGCTATTGATTCCTTCTAAAGTATTTTTAATTTCGGTAATTGTGTTGTTCTCTGTATGTTTATTCTTTAATTCTTCTAGGTCTTTGTTAATTGATTCTTGCATTTTCTCCATCCTGTTTTCAAGGTTTTTTTTTTTTTTTTTAATCATCTTTACTATCATTATTCTGAATTCTTTTTCAGGTAGTTTGCCTATTTCTTCTTCATTTATTTGGACTTTAGTGCTTTTAGTTTGTTCCTTCATTTGTGCAGTATTTCTCTGCCTTTTCATTACTTTTTAAAATCTTATTGTGATTGAGGTCTCCTTTTCCCAGGCTTCAAGGTTGAATTCTTTCTACCTTTTGGTTTCTGCCCTCCTAAGATTGGTCCTGTGGTATGTGTAAGCTTCATTTAGGATGATATTTGTGCTGAGTATTTTTTTTTCTCTGATGGGCAAGGCTGAGTGAGGTGGTAATCCTGTCTGCTGATGATTGGGTTTGTATTTTTGTCTTCTTTGTTGTTTGGATGAGGTGTCCTGCACAGAGTGCTACTGGTGGTTGGGGGATGCCAGGTCTTGTACTGAAGTGGCTTCATTTGTGGGAGTTCTCACTATTTGATACTCCCTAGGGTTAGGAGTTCTCTGGTAGTCTAGGGTCTTGGAGTCAGTGCTCCCACTCCAAAGGTCAGGGCTTGATCTCTGGCCAGAAATGGAGATTCAACAGGTAGTTTGTTATGGCATTAAAAGAGATTAAAACAAATACTCAAAAATGAGAAATGAAAGATGAACCCCAGACAAATGGCAGTTACAAAATCAGGCAAATAATAATTAAAATAATGGAATATATACATATACCTCCATAATCAAAATCAAAACAGTCCAACAAAAATAAAGCACAATAGACTGACCTGGTGAACAAAGGAAACCAAAAATGATATCCACCAGATAAGAACAAAACTAACTAAAGCACAAACTGGAAAATAAAAGTAAAGCGAGGTGCCAACTGGGGAATACAGCAATGAAAACAAAACTAATGAATATGGTGAGAAAAAGAAAGGAAAGATAGAAAATAGAAATGCGGGGGTGGTCCTAAGATGGCAGAGGAACAGGACGGGGAGACCACTTTCTCCTCCACAAATTCATCAAAAGAATATTTGAACGCTGAGTAAATTCCACAAAACAACTTCTGAATGCCATCAGAGGACATCAGGCACCCAGAAAAGCAGCCCATTGTCTTTGAAAGGAGGTAGGAAAAAATATAAAAGATAAAAAGAGAGACAAAGAGGTAGGGATGGAGCTCCGTCCTGGGAAGGGAGTCTTAAAAAAGAAAGAAGTTTCCAAACACCAGGAAACACTCTCACTGCCGAGTCTGTGGCGAGCCTTGGAACCACAGAGGGCAACATAACTGGGAAGAAAAATAGGTAAATAATTAAAACCCACAGATTACGTGCCCAACCGTAATTCCCCCAGTGGAGAAGCAGCGCAGACGCCTGCATCTGCCACTAGCAAGTGGGAGTTGGGCAGGGAGGCGTGGGCTGCATTGCTTAGAGTAAGGACCGGGCCTGAATGCCCCAAGGGCAATCTGAGGGAACCAACTTGGTATAGCAAACCGGACTGTGGGATAGCTACCATGTGAAAAGCCCTAATCTAACACACCATCTGGAGAAGGCAATGGCACCCCACTCAAGTACTCTTGCCTGGAAAATCCCATGGACAGAAGAGCCTGGTAGGCTGCAGTCTATGGGGTAGCTGAGGGTCAGACACGACTGAACAACTTCACTTTCACTTTTCACTTTCATACATTAGAGAAGGAAATGGCAACCCACTCCAGTGTTCTTGCCTGGAGAATCCCAGGGATGGGGGAGCCTGGTGGGCTGCCGTCTATGGGGTCGCACAGAGCCAGACACGACTGAAGCAACTTAGCAGTAGCAGCAGCAAGACACCATCAGGCCCACTCACAGAACAAAGGACTGAGCAGAGCTAGCCCGGCCCATCCCCCTGCCTGGTGAAAGGCAGGAGAAGGCAGCCAGAGCCAGAAGGGGGCAATAGCGGCCCCAGAGAGGCATTATCTACCAAACTGCAAGCAGGTTTCTTTGCTAACCAAGACGTCTTGAGATTCTGGACGGTTAACATCCACCTGAGAAGGTGCGCCAGTTGTACACCCAGAAAACCAAGTGACAGGGACAGGGGAGGCCATAAGTTGCAGCGACCATGCTCACCAAACACCTGGTAACCTGAGCTGCTCAGACCTGGGAAGGACACAAAATGTAGGTCCAACCGAGTCTGTGCCTCTGAAGAATACCCGAGTACCTGAACCTAAGTGGCTTAGACCGGGGAAGTACATACAACCCAGGGCCGGCCTCAGACAGTTCCCTGCAGAGCAACCTAGAGCCTGAGCAGTGTAGACAGGGAAAGCACACACGCCGTGAGCGGAGGAATCCCAGTGTGGCCGAGACACTGGGAGCATGTGCCAGAGTTATTCATTTGCAGCGTCCCTCCCTCCCCACAGCACGACTGAACAAGTGAGCCTGAAAAAGTGTCCACCACCGCCGCCTTGTGTCAGAGCGGAAGTTAGACACTGAAGAGACCAGCAAACAGAAGAAGCTAAAACAGAGGGAATCTCGTGGAAATGACAGGTGCAATAGATTAAAACCCTGTAGATAGTACAGACTACATAGGAAGGGGCCTATAGCTCTTGAGAAATATAAGCTGCATCAAGGAACTATTTGAAAATGAACTGATCCCACACTGCCCACAACAAACCAGAGAAAGTCCTAGATATATTTTTACTATCATTGTTTAATTTTTTATTTTTTTTTATTTTTAAGTCCTATATTACTCCTTTAAGTTTCATTTTTATAACCTCCTATTACTTTGCAAAAAAAAGAGACCCTATTTCTTAAAGCAAATTTCATATATATATATATATATATATATATATATATATATATATTTTATAATTCTTATGACTTTGTTTTCTTTTTTTTCCTTTAATATTGTATTTTTGAAAGTCCAACCTCTACTCTAGATTTTTAATCTTTGCTTTTTTGTATTTGTTATCAATTTTGTACCTTTAAGAACCCAATCTTCATTACCCATTTTTACTTGGGAGTGAGATCCCTGGCCTGATTGCTCTCTCCCCCTTTGGACTCTCCTTTTTCTCTACCAGGTCTCCTCTATCTCCTCTATCTCCTCCCTTCCCCTTCTCTTCTCTACCCAATTCTGTGAATCTCTTTGTGTGTTCTGGAGTGTCCCTAAGTGTGGAGAACACTTAGGGAACTGATTACTGAATGGCTCTGTCTCTCTCCTTTTGATTCCCCCCTTTTATCCTCCTGGTCACCTCTGTCTCCTTCCTCCTCTTCTCTACTCTTTGTAACTCCGTGAAGATCTCTGAGGGATACAGACTGTGGAGAGCATATAGGGAAGTGATTACTGGCTAGCTTGCTCTCTCCTCTTTTGATCCCACCTCATCTCATCCAGATCACCTCTATCTCCCTCCTACCTCTTCTCTTCTCCATGTAACTCTGTGTACCTCTCCAGGTGTCCCTCACTGTGGACAAAATTTTCATCATTAACCTAGATGTTTTATCAATGGTGCTGTATAGATGGAGAAGTCTGGAGGCTAGTGTAAAAATAAGACTGAGAACCAGAAGCAGGAGGCTTAAGTAAAAATCCTGAGAACCCCAGAGAACTCCTGACTCCAGGGAACATTAATCGACAGGAGCTCATCAAACACCTCCATACCTACACTGAAACCAAGCACCACCCAAGGGCCAACAAGTTCCAGAGAAAGACATACCATGCAAATTCTCCAGCAACACAGGAACATAGCCCTGAGCTTCAAAATACACACTGCCCAAAGTCACTCCAAACCCATTGACATCTCATAACTCATTACTGGACACTTAATTGCACTCCAGAGAGAGGAAATCCAGCTCCACCCACCAGAACACCGACACAAGCTTCCCTAACCAGGAAACCTTGACAAGCCACCCATACAACCCCACCCACAGTGAGGAAACTCCACAATAAAGAGAACGCCACAAACTGCCAGAATACAGAAAGGCCACCCCAAACACAGCAGTATAAGCAAGATGAAGAGACAGAGGAATACCCAGCAGGTAAAGGAATAGGATAAATGCCCACGAAACCAAACAAAAGAGGAAGAGATAGAGAATCTACCTGATAAAGAATTCCGAATGATGATAGTGAAAATGATCCAAAATCTTGAAAACAAAATGGAATCACAGATAAACAGCCTGGAGACAAGAAATGAGAAGATGCAAGAAAGGTTTAACAAGGACCTAGAAGAAATAAAAAAAGAGTCAATATATAATGAATAATGCAATAAATGATATTAAAAACACTCTGGAGGGAACCAACAGTAGAATAACAGAGGCAGAAGATAGGATTGGTGAGGTAGAAGATAGAAGATAGAAATAAATGAATCAGAGAGGAAAAAAGAAAAATGAATTAAAAGAAATGAGGACAATCTCAGAGGCCTCTGGGACAATGTTAAATGCCCCAACATTCGAATCATAGGAGTCCCAGAAGAAGAAGACAAAAAGAAAGACCATGAGAAAATACTTGAAGAGATAATAGCTGAAAACTTCCCTAAAATGGGGAAGGAAATAATCACCGAAGTCCAAGAAACCCAGAGAGTCCCAAACAGGATAAGCCCGAGGTGAAACACCCCAAGACACATATTAATCAAATTAACAAAGATCAAACACAAAGAACAAATATTAAAAACAGCAAGGGAAAAACAACAAATAACACACAAGGGGATTCCCATATGATAACAGCTGATCTTTCGATAGAAACTCTTCAGGGTAGGAGGGAATGGCAGGACATAGTTAAAGTGATGAAAGAAAATAACCCACAGCCCAGATTACTGTTCCCAGCAAGGATCTCATTCAAATATGAAGGAGAAATCAAAATCTTTACAGACAAGAAAAAGCTGAGAGAATTCAGCACCACCAAACCAGCTCTCAAACAAATGCTAAAGGATCTTCTCTAGACAGGAAACACAACAAGGGTGTATAAACTCAAACCCAAAACAATAAAGTAAATGGCAACGGGATCATTAGTTCAGTTCAGTCACTTAGTTGTGTCCGACTCTTTGTGAGCCCATGAATCGCAGCACACCAGGCCTCTGTGTCCATCACCAACTCCCGGAGTCCACTGAGACTCACATCCATCGAGTCAGTGATGCCATCCAGCCATCTCATCCTCTGTCGTCCCCTTCTCCTCCTGCCCCCTATCCCTCCCAGCATCAGAGTCTTTTCCAATGAGTCTACTCTTCGCATGAGGTGGCCAAAGTACTGGAGTTTCAGCTTTAACACCATTTCTTCCAAAGAAACCCCAGAGCTGATCTCCTTCAGAATGGACTGGTTGGATCTCCTCGCAGTCCAAGGGACTCTCAAGTGTCTTCTCCAACACTACACTTCAAAAGCATCAATTCTTCAGTGCTCAGCTTTCCTCACAGTCCAACTCTCATATCCATACATGACCACTGGAAAAACCATAGCCTTGACTAGATGGACCTTTGTTGGCAAAGTAACGTCTCTGCTTTTGAATATGCTATCTAGGTTGGACATAACTCTCCTTCCAAGGAGTAAGCATCTTTTAATTTGATGGCTGCAGTCATCATCTACAGTGATTTTGGAGCCCCAAAAAATAAAGTCTGACACTGTTTCCACTGTTTCCCCAACTATTTCCCATGAAGTGATGGGACCGGATGCCATGATCTTCGTTTTCTGAATGTTGAGCTTTAAGCCAACTTTTTCACTCTCCACTTTCACTTTCATCAAGAGGCTTTTTAGTTCCTCTTCACTTTCTGCCATAAGGGTGGTGTCATCTGCATATCTGAGGTTATTGATATTTCTCCCAGCAATCTTGATTCCAGCCTGTGTTTGTTCTAGTCCAGCGTTTCTCCTGATGTACTCTGTATATAAGTTAAATAAGCAGGATAACAATATACAGACTTGATGTACTCCTTTTCCTATTTGGAAGCAGTCTGTTGTTCCATGTCCCGTTCTAACTGTTGCTTCCTGACCTGCATACAAATTTCTCAAGAGGCAGGTCAGGTGGTCTGTTATTCCCATCTCTTTCAGAATTTCCCACAGATTATTGTGATCCACACAGTCAAAGGCTTTGGCATAGTCAATAAAGAATAAATAGATCATATTTATCAATAATTACCTTAAACGTAAATGGGTTGAATGCCCCAACCAAAATACAAAGACGGGCTGAATGGATACAAAAACAAGACCCCTATATATGTTGTCTACAAGAGACCCGCCTCAAAACAAGGGACACATACAGACTGAAAGTGAAGGGCTGGGAAAAGATATTCCATGCAAATAGAGACCAAAAGAAAGCAGGAGTATCAATACTCATATCAGATAAAATAGACTTTAAAACAAAGGCTGTGAAAAGAGACAAAGAAGGACACTACATCATGATCAAAGGATCAATTCAAGAAGATATAACAATTATAAATATATATGCACCCAACATAGGAGCACCTCAATATGTAAGACAAATGCTAACAAGTATGAAAGGGGAAATTAACAATAACACAAAAATAGTGGGAGACTTTAATACTCCACTCACACCTATGGATAGATCAACTAAACAGAAAATTAACAAGGAAACACAAACTTTAAATGATACAATAGACCTGTTAGACCTAATTGATATCTATAGGACATTTCACCCCAAAACAATGGATTTCACCTTTTTCTCAAGTGCACACGGAACCTTCTCCAGTATAGATCACATCCTGGGCCATAAATCTAGCCTTGGTAAATTCAAAAAAATTGAAATCATTCCAAGCACCTTTTCTGACCACAATGCAGTAAGATTAGATCTCAATTACAGGAGAAAAACTATTAAAAATTCCAACATACGGAGGCTGAACAACACGCTGCTGAATAACCAACAAATCACAGAAGAAATCAAAAAAGAAATCAAAATATGCATAGAAACGAATGAAAAGGAAAACACAACAACCCAAAACCTGTGGGACACTGGAAAAGCAGTGCTAAGGGGAAGGTTCATAACAATACAGGCGTACCTCAAGAAACAAGAAAAAAGTCGAATAAATAACCTAACTCTACACCTAAAGCTACTAGAAAAGGAAGAAATGAAGAACCCCAGGGTTAGTAGAAGGAAAGAAATCTTAAAAATTTGGGCAGAAAAAAATGCAAAAGAAACAAAAGAGACTATAGCAAAAATCAACAAAGCCAAAAGCTGGTTCTTTGAGAGGATAAAAAAAATTGACAAACCATTAGCTAGACTCATCAAGAAACAAAGCGAGAATAACCAAATCAATAAAATTAGAAATGAAAATGGAGAGATCACAACAGACAACACAGAAATACAAAGGATCATAAGAGACTACTATCAGCAATTATATGCCAATAAAATGGACAACGTGGAAGAAATGGACAAATTCTTGGAAAAGTACAACTTTCCAAAACTGGACCAGGAAGAAATAGAAAATCTTAACAGACACATCACAAGTGTGAAAATTGAAAGTGTAATCAGGGATCTTCCAGCAAACAAAAGCCCAGGTCCAGACGGCTTCACAGCTGACTGCTACCAAATATTGAGAGAAGAGCTACCACCTATCCTACTCAAACTCTTCCAGAAAATTGCAGAGGAAGGTAAACTTCCAAACTCATTCTATGAGGCCACCATCACCCTAATACCAAAACCTGACAAAGATGCCACAAAAAAGAAAACTACAGGCCAATATCACTGATGAACATAGATGCAAAAATCCTTAACAAAATTCTATCAATCAGAACCCAATAGCATATTAAAAAGATCATCCATCACGACCAAGTGGGCTTTATCCCAGGGATGCAAGGATCCTTCAATATCCACAAATCAATCAATGTAATACACCATATTAACAAATTGAAAAATAAAAGCCATATGATTATCTCAATGGATACAGAGAAAGCCTTTGACAAAATTCAACATACATTTATGATAAAAACTCTCCAGAATGCAGGAGTAGAAGGAACATACCTCAACATAATAAAAGCTGTATATGACAAACTCACAGCAAACACTATCCTCAATGGTGAAAAATTGAAAGCATTTCCCCTAAAGTTAGGAACAAGACAAGGGTTCCCCCTCTCACCACTACTATTCAACATAGTTTTGGAAGTTTTGGCCATAGCAATCAGAGCAGAAAAAGAAATCAAAGGAATCCAAATTGGAAAAGAAGAAGTAAAACTCCCACTGTTTGCAGATGACATGACCCTCTACAAAGAAAACCCTAAAGACTCCACCAGGAAGTTACTAGAGCTAATCAATGAATATAGTAAAGTTGCAGGATATAAAATCAATACACAGAAATCCCTTGTGGAAATTCTTATATACTAATAATGAGAGAATAGACAGAGAAATTAAGGAAACAATTCCATTCACCATTGCAACAAAAAGAATAAAATACTTAAGAATATATCTACCTAAAGAAACAAAAGACCTATATATAGAAAACTATAAAATACTGGTGAAAGAAATCAAAGAGGACACTAATAGATGGAGAAATATACAGTGTTCATTTATCAGAAGAATCAATATAGTGAAAATGAGTATACTACCCAAAGCAATCTATAGATTCAATGCAATCCCTATCAAGATACCAACGGTATTTTTCACAGAGCTAGAACAAATAATTCCACAATTTGTATGGAAATACAATAAACCTCGAATATCCAAAGCAATCTTGAGAAAGAAGAATGGAACTGGAGGAATCAACCTGCCTGACTTCAGGCTCTCCTACAAAGCCACAGTCATCAAGACAGTATGGTACTGGCACAAAGACAGAAATATAGATCAATGGAACAAAATAGAAAGCCCAGAGATAAACCCATGCACCTATCGACAGCTTATCTTTGACAAAGGGGGCAAGAATATACAATGGAGAAAAGACAATCTCTTTAACAAGTGGTGCTGGGAAAACTGGTCAACCCCTTGTAAAAGAATGAAACTAGAACAGTTTCTAACACCATACACAAAAATAAACTCAAAATGGATTAAAGATCTAAATGTAAGACCAAAAACTATAAAACTCCTAGAGGAAAACATAGGCAAATCACTCTCCGACATACATCACAGCAGGATCCTCTATGACCCACCTCCCAGAATATTGGAAATAAAAGCAAAAATAAACAAATGGGACCTAATTAAACTTAAAAGCTTATGCACAACAAAGGAAACTATAAGCAAGGTGAAAAGACAGCCTTCAGAATGGGAGAAAATACTAGCAAATGAAGCAACTGACAAAGGGCTAATCTCAAAAATATACAAGCAACTCCTGTAGCTCAATTCCAGAAAAATAAATGACCCAATCAAAAAATGGGCCAGAGAACTAAACAGATATTTCTCCAAAGAAGACATACAGATGGCTAACAAACATGAAAAGATGCTCAACATCACTCATTATCAGGAAATGCAAATCAAAACCACTATGAGGTACCATTTCACGCCAGTCAGAATGGCTGCTATCCAAAAGTCTACAAGCAATAAATGCTGGAGAGGATGTGGAGAAAAGGGAACCCTCTTACACTGTTGGTGGGAATGCAAACTAGGACAGCCACTACGGAGAACAGTGTGGAGAGTCCTTAAAAAACTGGAAATAGAACTGCCATACGACCCAGCAATTCCACTGCTGGGCATACACACCGAGGAAACCAGAATTGAAAGAGACACATATACCCCAATGTTCATCACAGCACTGTTTATAATAGCCAGGACATGGAAGCAACCTAGATGTCCATCAGCAGATGAATGGATAAGAAAGCAGTGGTACATATACACAGTGGAGTATTACTCAGCCATTAAAAAGAATACATTTGAATCAGCTCTAATGAGGTGGATGAAACTGGAGCCTATTATACAGAGTGAAGTAAGTCAGAAAGAAAAACACCAATACAGTATACTAAGGCATATATATGGAATTTAGAAAGATGGTAATGATAACCCTGTATGTGAGACAGCAAAAGAGACACAGATGTATAGAACAGTCTTCTGGACTCTGGGAGGGGGCAAGGGTGGGATGATTTGGGAGAATAGCATTGAAACGTGTATAATATCATATGTGAAACGAATCACCAGTCCAGGTTCAAAGCATGATACAGAATGCTCGGGGCTGATGCACTGGGATGACCCAAAGGGATGGTATGGGGAGGGAGGTGGCAGGGGGGGTTCAGGATGGGGAACACGTGTATACCCTTGGTGGATTCATGTTGATGTATGGCAAAACTAATACAATATTGTAAAGTAATTAACCTCCAATTAAAATAAATAAATTTATATTAAAAAAAAAAGAATTGTCAAAGTCAAGAAAAAACAATAAAGGAGTGAAACACTGTCTCAGACCAGAGGATACTCAGGAGATGTGAAAACTAATCCAATATGGTACCCCGGATTACATCTCAGAGAGAAAAGAGTGTATTAGTGGGAAAAAACAAACTGTATGGAATCCAAATAAAACTTAAATTTTAGTTATAAAAAAAAAAGAAATAGAAATGCAAATTTGAATAACAGTAGATAAAGAAGATACATATATGTTAAAGATTAACTGCAAGGGGAAAAGAACAGTAGGAAAAGCAAAGGAATACATGTAGAAAAAATAATAATAGGTTTTTAGAAATTAAAAAAAGAAGGAAGAAAAGGAAAGGAAAACTCCACAGAACTGCAAAAGGCCAATGTAGACGCAGAGGTTTATAACAGCAATAAAAAGTGTGATTAAAAAAAAAAAACACTCAAAAGCTTAATTATATTTCATAGTGCTAATAAAACTGACAACTACAACAGATTGGGGGAAAATGGTAAACAGAAATGGAAAAAAAGAAAAGAAAAAGAAAAGGAAAAATTCAGAAGAAACTATAGAACAAGTCAAAATATAAGAATAATAAATGTTTTTCTTGTGTCACTGCTGTCAGTGTCCTTTCCCTCGCTGGGAAACACAGTCCACCTCACCTCCGTAGGTTGCCCTTCAACACTGTGTTGATTTCTGGGCCTGCTATGCGGGCAGCTTAGATTCTAATCAGGTCCTATTCCTGCGTCTGCTTGCTTCCAATGTCCACAGCTATCAGAACTAGCACGTTTTCTTATGTAGAGGCTCTCAGTGTCCTTTTATATATTCCATAGACAGAGAATCTGCCTAGTTGATTGTGTGGATTTAATCTGCAGCTTGTACAGCTGGTGGGATGGTTTTGGGTCTTCCTTAGCCACACTGCCCCTGGGTTTCAATTGTGGTTTTATTTCCACCTCTGCAGGTAGGTTGTCCACTGCACTTTACTCCTGAAGCTGCACTGGAGGACTTGGGTCTGCCCCAGTGAGGGCCAGGTATGGAGGTGGTGCAGCTGTTTGGGTCACAGGGGTTCTGGCAGCACCAGATACTCAGGGGAGTTGGCAGCTAGGGCAGCAGGAGGTATAGTACTCTAGAAGACTATGGGGAACCAGTATTGGCCAATACACTCCAGTATTCTTGCCTGGAGAACCCCACTGACAGAGAAACCTGGCAGGCCACAGCCCACAGGGTCTCAAAGAGGTGGACACAACCAAAGTGACACCATGTGCATAGATGCAGAGCCTGT